>NW_022436991.1:12801907-12891511 GCF_009761245.1 Sapajus apella | reverse complement strand
CTCTCTCTCTCCCACCCTCTCTTTACCCTTTCAACATGTTATGAGCAGCAAGAAGGCCCTCACCAGATGTTGGCCCCTCAACCTTAGACTTCCCAGCCTCCAGAACCATGAGCCAATACACTTCTGTTCATTATTCATTACCTCATTAATAATGTGCTATTCTGCTATAACAGCATAAAATGGACTAAGATACCATCTTTCTAACAATTCTATGACATAGGTCCTTGTATTATGACACATTACAAATGAACAAACTGAGGTTTAGAGAAATAAAGAAGCATGCTTGTGTTTACACAGGTAGTAACTGCTAGCAGCGAGATTTTAATCCAGGTCTGTCTGATTCTGAAGCCGCATTCCTAACCACTACACAATGCTGCTTGCTTCATGCCAGACTCTATGGTGAATGTTTAAGATGCAATCATAAACTGTGGTGGTTTGTCAGGGTTTCTGGAAATAGAACCATCCCTGAATCGTAAATAGCAGGGGGCTTTGCCCCAGAAAAAGCTGAAACCACAGTGGACTGCCACAGATATTTTGTATAGATGTATATTTTAATGAGATACATGTTTCCCAATTTAAAAAATGCAAAAGGATATACAAGTGAAGAAAGAACCCCCTAAGCCCAGGCAATTCACCTGCCTTGGCCTCCCAAAGTGCTAGGATTACAAGCATGAGTCACCGCGCCTGGTCAGCTAAATTTTTTCAGATAGGGTCTTGCTATGTTTCCAGGCTGGTTTCAAATTCCTGGCTTCAAATGATCCTCCCGCCTGCCCAGACTGCAGATTAGTGAGCAAAATAAAATGAAAACAGCCAACCAGCAAATAAACCAGAGGCAAAACTAACCTGTGATGTTAGAAATGAGGATAGTGGTTATCCTTGGAAGAGAGATGGGAAGCAGAGATAAAGGAAGTTCTGGGGATGTAGGGGGAAGTGGCAGTAATGTTCTGTGCTTTCACCGGGATGCTGGTTATACGGGTATGTTCAACTTGTAGAAATTTATTGATCCATACATCGATGGTTTGTGCACTTTCAATAGATAAGTAAGATACACACACACACACATATATATATATCTTACATATGTATAAGAGGAGAGAGAGAGAGGTATGTATGTGTTACGCTTCAATAAAAAGAGAAAAAATGGGCTGAGCACAGTGTCTCACATCAGTAATCCTGGTACTTTGGGAGGCCAACGTGGGCAGATCACCTGAGATCATGAGTTTGAGACCAGCCTGACCAACATGAAGAAACCCTATTTCTACTAAAAAAAAAAAATGCAAAATTAGCTGGGCTTGGGGGCACATGCTGGTAATCCCAGCTACTCAGGAGGCTGAGGCAGCAGAATCACTTGAACCCAGGAGGCAGAGGTTGCAGGGAGCCGAGATAGTGCCATTGCATTCCAGCCTGGGCAGTAAGAGGAAAACTTCATCTCAGAAAAGAGAGAGAGAGAGAGAGAGGGAGAGACAGAGAAAATGCACTAGCCTAAGATCTGGATGCTTGATTTCCATATAGCTTACATAGTTAAGTCCCTGACTTAGACAAAGAACTTGGGCTCTGTGTTATCTGTGTTTTTCAGAGCTAGTTTGTTTCCAAGAAACAAAAACACAATTCCAACTGGTTTAAGCAAAAAAAGAAAAAAAAAAGTTTCTTGGACTCTCACATGAATGAGAAGATCCGTCCTCAGGCATGGCTGGATCCAGGCATTCCAGCAATGTGCCCGGCTAGGATCTCTGGTTTTCTCTTTCTCTGCTTCTTGTCACTGCTTTCCCCTGAGCGGGTTTGACTCCAGGGTGACTTTCTCCACTGGGTGTCACTGTTACATCCTCACTGATGGCATGTCAAGAGGAAGGAGAGCTCATCTTTTTGTTCCTACAGTAGAAGTGAATACTTACTTCATTGGCTAAAAGCGACTCGTGTGCATGTTGCTGAGCCAGGGAGGTGGAATATTATGATTGACCAGACCAGCGTCAGGTATCTATTCCTGGAATAAGGGGTGGGGTCCCTCCCACCCAAATCACATTGGCATAACTCAGGGAAGATGCCTCCCCAGGGGAAGTTAAGCCACTGACACCAGAAGAAGGGGCACTGGACGCTGGACAGGCATCAGTAGCAATCTGTGACGTACATCCTGTGCCTCAGGGTCCCCACCTGTGATTTGGGTTGAATGCTGAACTCCAACATACATTCTCTTTAACGTTAAGATTGCATGATTTTGGTCTTGATGCTGAAGGAATTTTTGGTGCAAGGCAGTGGGTGTCATGGCTGTGATTAGCAGAAGTGACCAATTAGTTAACTTTCCCAGGTCTTTAATTTCTAGTAGTGTGCCTCATTGGTTCCAGACAGAGAGAAAGATTATATTTATACAGTCATCCCTCAGTATCTATGGAAGATGCATTCCAAGAACCGCCCCGTCACACCCCCACAGATACCAAGTCTCCCAATGCTCAAGTCCCTGATATAAAATAGCACAGTATCTGCATATAACCTATGCAGATCCTCCCATATACTTTGTCGTCTCTGGATTACTTATAATATGTAATACAATGTAAATGCTATGTAAATAGTTGTTACACCGCATGTTTTATTTTTGTTTTTTAATTGCCATATTTTTATTTCTTTTTATTTTTCCCATTCTTGTTTTCTTAAGACAGAGCCTTGCTCTGTCACCTGAGCTGGAGTGCAGAGGCATGATCAGGGCTCATTGCAACCTCGGCTTCCTGGGTTCAAGCAATCCTCCTCCCTCAGCCTTCCAAGTAGCTGGGACTGTAGGCATGCACCACCATGCCTGGTTAATGTTTATTTATTTATTTTGAATTGTAGAGACTAAGTCTCTCTATGTTGCCCAGGCTGGTCTCAAACCCCCAGGCTCAAGCGATCCTTCTGCCTCGGCCTCCCAAAGTGCTAGGACTAGAGGCATGAGCTGCCATGCCCGGTCTCCAAATAGTTTTGATCCAAGGCTGTGGACCCTACAGTTGCTGGACCTCTGCATAAGCTGGCTCTAGATGAGAGGGCCAACTGTGCACGTGTATATACATATACATATATTCATACGTATATATACGTATACATATATATGTGTGTGTATATATATATATATATATAGAGAGAGAGAGAGAGAGAGAGAGAGAGAAACAGAGACACACAGAGAGAGACGGAGACAAACATAGAGAAACACAGAGAGACAGGGACCAAGACAGATAGAACAGCAGAGAGCATGAGGCAGCTACTTTCACATATGTTATCTTCTGTAGTCTTCACACTTTCTATTTTAAAGATGATGATAACTTGAGGCACAGAGAAGTTAAGTGACTTTCCCAAATCACACAGTTGATGACAGGCCCACAGATTTAAAACCTCCTATTTCTGACTAATTTTCTATATCTCAGGGTTTCTTAAGCTCAGTTCCGCACTGTTAACATTTCCGGCCAAATACTTCTGCGTTTTGAGAAGCTGTCCTTTGCATGGAAGGATGTTGATTGACATCTCTAATCTCTATTCACCAAATGCCAGGAGCACCTCTCCTACTCCCCTCAAGTTGTGACAACCAAAAATGTCACTACACATTGCCAAATGTCCCCTGAGGGACCCAGTTGCCCTGGTTAAGAACAGTTGCTGTAAATACAATGATGGAGACCCAGACTTTGCCCCTTACCAGCTTTGTAACCATTAGGGGAGTGCTTCCTTTCCTTGAGACTCAGTTTCCTTACTTGTAAAATGGGGAGGAGGAACATAGTGCCTACCTACCTCATGCCTGTAAGATATTGAGCAACTGCCTGGTACTTTAAGTGCTTTGTAAACGGTAGGCAAGTTAGTCTCTCTCACCAACCTGGATATATTTTTTTATATCCAGAGAGGATATATATATATATTTTTTTTTTGGCAAATTAAAGACACACTGAATTGCAAATGAGAACAGGCATTTGAGGCCACTCCTGTTGCCTAATTAGTATAACGCCATTGACAGCCCTGGCTCCTTCAAAGGCTGCTCCCTGGGATGTGGGCCCTCTGCAGAGCTGGCTGGGAACTTGGAAGGGAGCCAAATGTTCAGTATCAAACATTTCAGTGCTCCGAAATGAGGCCATGTTCTCCAATAGGGAGCTGTCTCTGTAAACGTTCCCGTGCTTATTAAATTCCTGCAGTGGCCACTTTAATTGGACCCGCCTTCCTCACTTCTCTAATCACGGCTGCACAGCCCTGCTCTGGCTTTGTCTCCAGTCAGAGGCTCCTGCTTCAGTCTTTCTCAGCTCCCTGAGGCTGACTCAACAGTGCCTGTATCTGCTCTTCCCATTCCTGAGCCAATACTAATCAATAGTCTTGGTTTTTACCCAACGGTGCTTGGAATGAAGACATCCCTTCTTGCCTGAACCCATGTCCATTGTCCCTGCTATAACCGAGCCCTTTGTTTATCTCTAGGCTACACTCCCCAGTGCCAGGAGTGTAGCCTAGCTTGGAGTATCTGATCAATACATGCTGGCTAAATTAATGACTATTCCGTGCTGGACATCCGTCTTGCCCTTTGGACCTCTTGATGCCCATCAGAGGCTGAATCCAAATGCAAAGCTTGGAGACCGAAGTGGCCTTCAAGTTGCAAGTTTTCCTGCCTGTCTGGAAATAAACACCTTATCAGAGGTTGCAATTTATTAGTCTGCATGCCAAATATCACCTGCAGCTGCCTTTTTTTGGTGGTTGTTTGTTTTGTTTTGTTTTGAGGCAGAGTCTCACCCTGTCACCAGGCTGGAATGCGGTAGCACGATCCTGGCTCACTGCAACCTCTGCCTCCCAGGTTCAAGAGACTCTCCTTCCTCAGCCTCCTGAGTAGCTGGGACTACAGGCGCACACCACCACGGTCAGGTGCCTTTTATCTAGCCAGACTGATGTTTGGCAAATAGCTAATTTGACGATTTTTGGACGGGGCACATATTCTCCGGTTCATTGCAGTCTCCATCATCTTATAGCTATCCCCCAATCATTTTTGTGTCCTTCCTACAGGCTCCAGGCATCGGAGTTGGGATCTGTGACAGGACAAGACCCACCCTCATCCCTCTCCATCAATGAGTGGTCCTAATAGGCTGTTTACTTGGAATTCAGGCCCCATCCTAGACCTCCACATAGGTCTTAGCCTGCTTGGCCTCAGTCCCAGTCCATTGCATGTACCTATGTAGCTTAGTCCCACTTTCCTTCCATCTTTCCTCCTCCAGCCTTCTTGCAGCTGATGATCAATGAAGAATGAACAGCAACAAGTCAGCGGTGCTCCCAACAATCTCACAGCACCTTGTCCTTCACCCTTGACCTTGTCTTTGATTCTTTCAAGACACCCTGTTGAAAAGCAGATCTCCCAGAACTATCAACACTGGCTCTCAGGGTGAATGCTTCAGCTTCAGCAGAGGCCCTGATATGGTAGCCTCTCTGGCTGATTAGAGATCTTGATAATGACCTGTAAAATAATCACTGGAATTGTCTTTTTCTCTCTGGACTCAGTTCTCAGACCACACAGGTGTGTCTGCTGTGGGTACCTGTCCAACCCAGCATAGTCCTGTCTAGCGCCATGCTTGCGGTCCATCCTGATCAGTCCCAGGGAACTTGGCTCTCAAGCTGGCCATGGAAGGACATACTCCGAGGTTACCTGAACAATTTCAGGGTTGAGGGTGGGTCGGGAGCAGGGCAGAGTATTACTGCTCACCGTGACAGAAGGGTATGAGTAAAGGCCGAAGAAGTTCAAGGGAAATGCTTCTATCTTTTTATTTTATTTTACACGTAAGCAAACTTTTGGCCCCACATTCAAGGGTAGCTCGTTACATCCAACCAAAAATAGATTATAGAAATTTCTTGAGAATAAATGACCCTGAGAGAAAATGGTTATTGCTCAGGAACAAGGTAAATGCAGCAAAAATCCCACTTTAATGAACTTGAAGGCATGCCAAAATTTCTATGTCAATGGCAGTGCAATATCTGTGGAAACACTGCTGGATATGTATGGCTTGTCTGATACCCAGAAGGCTGATGTCTTAGGATAATAAAGTCCCAGCATTTGCACAGCATTCCAAGGCAACCTTCTTTCAGAGGTAGGGAGTCTGCAGGACAAAAGACAGGGTGTGAGCATGGGCACTGAAAAGAGTCAGGTAACCTGGACTGGGATACGGCTGTATGACCTTGGACTGGACAAATATCATCCTGTCTCTGGAACCCAGTTTTCCCCTCCGTAAAATGGGAACGTTGCAATATTTCTAAATGGGAACTGGAAATTGGAATGAGAAGTTGGAAGTTACTTCTAAAGCCAGTGATGGTGTCTCTTTAGAGATCCATGACTGATGCTGAACAGATTCAGCGTGATATCACATTTAAAGATGCAAAGCCCAGACAGGAATCGCAGGCTTTACACATGCGCCTTTCAGATGTTTAATGATACTCGGTACTGCTGTGACTCTTACTAACACCTCCTCTTTTCACATATGCTGTGTTCTGGTGTCCCAGTAGATCTCTAAATACTTCACTCTACTTTTACTAGTAACAAAATACCATTGCAGTGCTTTCAACAAATGAGGGGCATATTCAATGTAAAGAAAATCCAGACCTAAGTCATTCAGAGCTGGTTTGATGGTTCCCAGAGTCATCAGAGTTCCATGCTCCTCTATTTTCTATTCCACTATTCTCAAAGCGATATAATAGATGCTAGGGTGCCAGCCTTCATGCCACCAAGCAAGAAGAGAAAGAGCAAGGACAAGTCTATTTCTCCTGAGTCATCCTCCTTTAAAGGCATTTCCCAGAAGCTCTACTCAGTGACTTCTGCCAGCAAATCATTGACCAAGCCTTGCTAAAAAGAGAGGCTTGGAGAAATAGTGCTTTCACTGGGCACATGATGAGACCAGATGAAAAAGGGGTTTACTTTTAAAGGAAAAGGAGAGAATTAATATTGAGCAGTCTCTGCCACATTGTCCACCTCTCGTCTAACCAAGACATTCTTGTCAGCCTGGTCTTTGCACATCCCTGCTCCTCTACGCAATGCACAGCCTGTAAGACCCCCGCCATTCCCCTGCTCCAACCATCTTTTCTTCTCACTTTCAGTTTCCCTTGTGAGCTCTTACTCTGCGCTTCAGAAGTACTGTCCTATTTGAATGAAACGGGCAGAGTCTTCTGCTGCTGGCAACTTAGCCCCCAGTTCTCCAAGATTCTCCTTTGTCAGAACCCTAATTTGTAGCCCACCTATTTTTTTTATTTTTCTAACTTGTGATTTTATTTTAAACTTGTGATTTAAAAAAAAAAAAACGTGATAGAGATAAATTTGTGTCTCAGGGGTTTGTTGTACAGATTATTTCATCATCCAAGTGCTAAGCCCAGTACCCAATAGCTTTTTTTTTTCTGATCTTCTCCTTCCTCCCATCCTTCACCCTCAAAGAGGCCTTAGTGTCTGTTGCTCCCGTCTGTGTGTTCATGTGTTCTCATCATCAAGCTCCCACTTATAAGTGAGAGCATTCAGTATTTCGTTTTCTGTTCCTACATAGTTTACTAAGGATAAAGACCTCTAGCTCCATGCTGTTCCTGCAAAGAACACGATCTCATTCTTTTTATGGCTGCATAATATTCCATGGTGTATATGTACCACATTTTCTTTACCAAATTTGCTATCAATAGGCATTTAAGTTGATTCCGTGTCTTTGCTGTTGTGAATAGTGCTGCAATGAACATACATGTACGTGTGTCTTTATGATGCAACAATTTATATTCCCTTGGGTATATACCCAGTAATTGGATTGCTGGGTCAAATGGTAGTTCTGTTTTTAGCTCTTTGAGGAATTACTACACTGCCTTCCACAATAGCTGAACTAGTTTACACTCTCACCAACGGTGTATAAACATTCCCTTTTCTCTGCAACCTTGCCAGCATCTATTATTTTTTTACTTTTTAACAATAGCCATTCTGACTAATGTGAGATGGTATCTCATGGTGGTTTTGATTTGCATTTCTCTAATGATCAGTAATATTGAGCTTTTCTTCATATGCTTGTTGGCCACATGTATGTCTTCTTTTGAAAAGTGTCTGTTCATGTCCTTTGCCCACTTTAAAATGGGGTTGTTAGATTTTTCTCTTGTAAATTTAATTTCTTATCAATGTCGGATGTTAGACCTTTGTCAGGTGCATAGTTTGCAAATATTTTTTTCCATTCTGTAGATTGTCCATTTACTCTGTTGATAGTTTGCTGTACAGAAGCTCTTTAGTTTAACTAGATCCCATTTGTCAATTTTTTGCTTTGGTCGAAATTGCTATTGGTGTCTTTGTTATGAAATCTTTGCCCATTCTTATATCCAGAATGGTATTTCCTAGGTTGTCCTCCAGGGTTTTTATAGTTTTGGGTTTTATGTTTAAGTATTTGATTCATCTTGAGTTGATTTTTGTATATGGTGTAAGGAAAAGATCCAATTTCAGTCTTCTGAGTATGCCTAGCCAGTTATCCCCACACCATTTACAGAACAGGGATTTCTTTCCCCATTGCTTGTTTTCGTCAGCTTTGTCAAAGACCAGATGGTTTTAGGTGTGTGGCTCTCTCTGAATTCTCTATTCTGTTCCATTGGTCTGTGTGTCTGGCTTTGTACCAGTAACATGCTGTTTTGGTTACTGTAGTATAGTTTGAAATTAGGTAGAGTAATGCCTTTTGTTTTGTTCTTTCTTTGCTTAGGATTGTCTTGGCTATTTGGGCTCTACTGTGGTTCCATATGAATTTTAAAATAGTTTTTTCCAGTTCTGTGAAGACTATCATTAGTAGTTAGATAGGAGTAACATTGAATCTGTAAATTGCTTTGGGTAGTATGGCCATTTTAACAATATTGATTCTTCCTATCCATGAGCATGGAATGTTTTTCTGTTTGTGCCATCTCTGATTTCTTTTAGCAGTGTTTTATAATTCTCATTGTAGAAATCTTTTACCTCCCTGGTTAGCTGCTTTTCTAGGTATTTGTGTGTGTGTGCGTGTGTGTGTGTGTGTGTGTGTGTGGCAATTATGAATGGGATTACATTCTTGATTTGGCTTTCAGTTTCGCTGCTGTTGTGTATAGGAATGCTAGAGATTTTTGTGCAGTGATTTTGTATCTTGAGACTTCGCTGAAGTTGTTCATCAGCTTAAAAAAACTTTGGGGCTGAGACTATGGGGTTTTCTAGATGTAGAATTATGTTATCTGAAAGAAGGATAGTCTGAATTCCTCTGTTTCCATTTGCATGCTTTTTATTTCTTTCTCTTGCCTGATTGCCTTGGCCATGACTTTCAATGCTATGTTGAATAGGAGTGG
The DNA here is from genome assembly GCF_009761245.1 of Sapajus apella. Lineage (NCBI taxonomy): Eukaryota > Metazoa > Chordata > Mammalia > Primates > Cebidae > Sapajus > Sapajus apella. The sequence continues at coordinate 12,882,232 of NW_022436991.1, read as the reverse complement.
TGAGAGAGGAATCCTTGTCTTGTGCTGGTTTTCATGGAAACTGCCTCCAGATTTTGCCCATTCAGCGCGATGTTGGCTGTGGGTTTGTCATAGATGGCGCTTATTACTTTGAGATGTGTTCTTTCAATCACAGTTTATTGAGCGTTTTTAACATGAAGTGATATTAAATCATATCAAAAGTCTTTTCTGCATGTAATGAAATAATCATGTTTTTTTTTTTTTTTGTCTTTAGTACTGATAAACCTCTTTTCTTTTCAACTCCAATTTAGGACTCCTAGAATCCTGTTTGGACCCTTGCTGGAATCCAATATGAATAATGTCAGTCCTGCTCTGCTGGTGGCTCCTGGTTTAAAATGCTGATCTATTTGTTATTTCTCCACCTGGTTTACATATGGCTGTCTTTCCATGGACCTTGATCTCTGACTTCTGGCTCAGAAGACAGCAGTGAAAGTCCATAGACTTTTTCTTGCAAACTGTTTTTACTGTACAATGAATGGACTTTTCTCTTCCATAGATCAAACTCATAGTTATACATTGGAGAACTAGTTATACATGAACAGTTCCTTTAAGATTCTCTGGGTTATGAATGGCTAAGAAAACTGTAAGAAGATGCCCATCTCCTCAGCAATCATAAAAATGCAAAATACAACATCAACCAAAAGGTGTTTTATACTCCTTTAATTGCAAAACATTAAAAAAAGTCCAACAATATTAAGTGTTGGTCAGGACATGGAGAAACTGAAAATCTTATCCATAGTTGGTGGAACTGTAAATTTGAACAACAGCTTCCATAGGCAATTTAGAAATACATAGTGAAGTTAAAAATAGGCATAATCAATGGCCATGCAATTTCATTTCTAGGTTTATTTTTTAAAGAAACTTGTATACACTTGCACAAGAAAACTTGGATGTGGAACTTTGTTGCATCTGTGTTTGTCTGGGGGTTGCTTTCATGGAAGATGTGGCTTCCTTAGCATCTGAAACTGAGCACAGACCTACCGTCTCTCAGCAGTGGTCCCCAGAGGAACAAGGACATCACCCCCATGAACCCTGAGAACACTAATAGAAATATGGAAGGTCATTAGAAACTTCCGAGTGATGCAGAGAGAGACACCTCTGGGTTGGGATCCCTGTCTTAGTAGCTTTGTGATTTTAAAGAAGTCATTTAATATCCTGATGATCAGTTGATGACTCACAGGTTGCCATCAGGATGGAAAGAAAATAATATGGTCACATCTGGCCTATACCTATCAGGTGCACAGAGTACAGAAGTGCCTCAGCCTTCTTCCCTCAGAACCTGAAATAGAAAAGGGGAATGTCCTCACTTCTCTATTTTTCCTTCTCTCGTGAAAGAACCACAGGCTCTCCAGAGGAACTACCAAGGAGGGCCAGATACTAAGTGCTTTACATTCTTCGTGGATTTTTAGGTTCCCATATACCCTTCTGGGGAGAATCTATTATCTCCAATTATACTTAAAACTGAGGGCCAGGGAGGTTTAAATAATTTGTCCTTAGGCACAAAGGTAGGAGGTGATAGAGCTGGGTTTTGATTCCAGTGCCTGACTTTTAACCATCATATTCTTCTTTCTATCGGGAAGAAGATACTGAGTACCAAGTCCAATGCCTAGACTTTAGCAATTCATTAATCAAAAGTAGAGCAAACATACAGTACCTATACTGTCTCTTGGAGATGATGGCTTTTGCTACCAGCACTTCCTACTAAGTACTAAGCCCATTATGGGTAGAGATAACATCTGTGGTGTAGTTTTTAATTGTGCTGTCTTGATCCAGTCTTGGATCAAGACTCTAGTTAGAGACTGATCATCATTCTTCTCGAGAAGATAATGTAGTCCACCTCTGAACCACTTCCCTTTTCAGACTTTTACACTCCAGGGTCACTAGACACCCATTCTAATTGCCCAGACAACTTGGGACAGCCCCTATTCCCTGGAGCCTGCCACAAGTAGCAACCAATCCCCAAGGAGCCCCATGAAGCCTCACTAACCCCATACCACCTGCTACACATAAACCACCCCACTAGAGCTCCTCCAGCTTGCTATTACTCTGTCCCTGGGTACAAACCTCTGTGTGGCCCTGCCTGGCAGACTTCTCTCATCTGGAGCTGTAAGTCACAACAGAGTTCTGTCTTCTCTCTGGGTGTCAACATATGGTGTCCTGACATCCAAAGTATCTTTAAATCTTGTAAAACAGAACTTTATTCACTCCTAGGAGCCTTTAGCACCATAAACCAGATGTAGTGTCAAGCAGAAGATACTCCTAAATATTTTTGATAGAGAAAGATAGAGATAGGAGGTAAGGAAAGAAGGGGGAGTGAGGAGAAGGGAGAGAAAAAGGAAAAGGAAGGAAGGAAGAGAAAACTAGATATGATAGCTCATGTTTATAAACCTAGCTATTTCAGAGGCTAAGGTGGGGGAGGATTGCATGAAGCCAGGAATTAGCCTGGGCAACACAGCAAGATCCCATCTCTCTCTAAAAAAAAGGAAGAAAAAGAAGGAAAAGGCTCTAAATATAATTTCACACTTCAGCTCCTCCAAACACTAGCAGAATGATCCTGTGCCAGATGCTGAAACTTTCTATGCCTTAGTTTATCTTCTGTATTTTGGAGTTGATGGTAATACTTGTCCCAGTCTCACAGAAGAGATGTAAGGAGAAAATAAATTAATGTAATAAAGCACTTAGAAGAGTTCCCAGCAAAATATAAATACTCAATCAGGCTGAGCTACTATAATTTATATTATGAGAGCTATCATTAAAATTCAATGTTTGCTTTAATGGTAAAGATTCACCAAAAGCTGTGAGAGCAAAGAGGTTAGACAAAGAATAGGATACCAGTCAACAGTCTGCAACAAACAGCTCCCCCTGTGTGGTCTTAGCTGATTTAGCACGAGTGATTCCTCCTAGTGGAAGACCTAGCGTTGGAATGGGCTGATCCTCAGGGAAGTGTAGAACCTCAGCTGTGGTAGGAAATCTGAGACAGGCAGAATGGAAGGGCAGGGCAGTACCTCCATCTAATCTCACCTGGGGAAAGTGGTGACTCACTGAAGGAGAGGACCTGGAAGAGGGACTTGGAAAATGAGATGTGCACACACTGACAATAAGGATGATTTATGTGGATGCAGACTGGATGGTTGCTTTTATGAAGTCATCTGTGGGCTACTGAAAGCCCCCAGCGGCCGTGCTACTTGAAAATCTACCATTAGCATTTCCACTTAATTACGTCTGTGGGAAGGTGCATCCTCACAGGATTAAGGCAATATGTCACCTATGAGACTTTAAATAGTAACTCCTGAGGGATGAACTGCATGGATTACAGGGGTGTTGTGTGGCTCCAGCCTTCCATTGTTTACTGTAGGAAAAAAACATTGATCACACGGTAACATACAGCACTAGAACAAAAGGCTCTCTGGTTCCTAAGCATAACTGGCTTGACCATGTCTCCCATTCACACTTGGTAATGCCCAATAAATTGATCTTGTTGGATAGTTACAGAGTTGTCTAAAGTGTGAATGGTGCATTGATCTGGCAATGCTTTCAACCAGATTTCCCAGGATAGTCTTAAACAGTTTTTTCATTAATTTATTGATTCATTCAGTCAACAAATACTTATAAAGAACTTGTAGGTGACAGGCCCTGGAGATACCACAATTGTCAGAGCCCTGAACATCAGAGAGATCTTAGACTGGTGGAGAAGATGAATATCACACAGATAGGTGCATGATTGAGTATAGACAGCATAGGGTTATATGGACTTCAGACAATTTTCCATGCAACGTAGACTTGGTCTTTCTGTATCTCCATGTCTGGGCTCTGTTTTCCTCTCACTGGCTTCATTCTTAGTTTGTATTATGCAGTCTCCCCTAGTAACTTCAAGCTTACATTAAATAAGCCAGTGTATCAGTCCTGTGGAGTGTCTCTTCATGTTCCCACAACAGGCTGACCCTCATTGGATGGACTCAGCCTCAGGGTGGGATGGAATTGGCTGACTGAGCTAGGTTTGAGTCACATGGATTTTCCTGTATCTCAGGAAGAACAAGTATAGTCACCCCACCTGTACTACTAGCTGTAGTGTGTTTAAAGGGTGGTTCCCTAAAAAAGTGGGGTACAGCTCTCCACTGGCCTGGATGCTAGCCAGGCTAAGACAACTTATATCCATGGTATAAGAAAGACATTCTTGGGACTTTTGGGAAGGAGTCTGAGGCCATGGTGACCCTTTGTAAATCCTTGACCCTGCCTGCAATTTTAACACCATGCTCTTCCAAATGGCTGACGATACAAGTGGTTGTTTCTTCATCTTTTGAGTCTTGTTGCTCCTCTCTCTGGCCTGAGTCAGCTGTTAAGATATCTAGAGTTGTGATATTCACCAAAATCTTGCCCCTAAAGCCCGTGAAACTGCTACCACAATGCCAAGTGGAGACAGGTTGACATTGGAACAGTTCTCAGGGTCTGTTATGCAAATCATTATTTGATGTTAGCTCTAAACCATTTCATCATAAAATCTTATTTGGGAGTAAAAAGAGTGGGAGCACAAAGATGATTTAACTCCTAATTATTGTTAACAAAAATTATATATTTCTATTTACACAAAAAAAGCTAGTGGCTTTATACATGCTCTAATTTATGTCAGAAAACAGGGTCCTCTTGGGCTGCTACGAAGAACTGAAGCTGCACAGGGAGGATGTATCAAGCACGTCACAGGGACCAGTACCTCTTTTTCAATTAAGGTTGTTTTTTGGGGTTCTTTGCAGCAAGCCAGGGTTGGACTGGTTTTTAGGAATTTAGGAGACATTTTTCCTTAACCTCTTCCATATCTTATAAATCTCAGTGTGAGAACATCATTTTCTTGCTCCCGTTTCTGGACTAAAGCTTTGGAGAAACTTCTGATAATTATTTTGGGATCAGGAATGGAGACGTGCTTATCCTTTTGACATTTCTTGATTTATATGACAAATGAATTGGCTGGGACCTGGTGTGCTTGGAGATCCAAGCACAAATCCTGACTTTCATAGGTTTCATTCACCAGATGAAGAAGTGTTCTTTCTGTCCCATTTTCTGTCTGCACCCTGATCTTCTAGGGGTTGCAGACAGTGCAAAGATCTGGAAGATTGTTATCAACAGGGTATTCTATGGCAATTTGCTGCAAAGAAAGAAAATGGGATAAACCATCAGGTCCCAGGCAGAATGCAGAGGCAGGAGCACAGGTTTGCACTCAGTTGAGTACCTGCCAATGCTGTTTGAGTATTAGACTTCTACTGTCAGTACCCCAACTCCTTGATTCAAAGACACACATGTCCCCACATGTTAAAGTGTCTGTATTAGGACCTATCTAACAATCGATGTATGTATGTGATGAGATTAGATCCGTGCATGTGTTGATCTGTTGCTTGTTTTCCCCTGAAAAGCTATGTATAAATCCATGGCATATCCTAAAATAAATGGTGTTTCAGAGCTAGGGAGTGCAGTATTTCCACAGCAAGCAGGATTGTGCAATCTTAACTAGATGCAACTTATAGTTTTCATCTCTATCACTTTTTCTGCACTGTTTCTTCATCCATCCATCCGTCCATCCATCCATTTACCTATCTAACTATTCAGTAGAAACAGGGGAAAGTTATTTAACCTTCATGTGTCTTAGTTTCTTCACTTTTAAAGGGCAGATGTGAAGATTAAATAAAATAATATAACGTTCATGTAAAGCATTTAACAGTGCCTGGTGCAAAATAAAGGCTCAGTGAATGTTATTAAATTGTTCATTCATTTTATTTATCCATTCATTCATTAAACAACCTTTGCTGATGCTTGGCATCTGCTAGACTCTTTGAAGCAGGGTTTGTTGGGAGTCTGCTGCTGATCTGAAAGGGTACTTTCAAGGAAAGTGAAGACAGTTTGGTGTGAGCCCTCTCAACAGGCATAAATGTACAATGTGTCACAGGAAGTCAATCATAGCAGCCCCACCATTGCTGGCCTGCTCATCACTCTCCTTGTTTTCTCTACATCTGCTCCCATGGGTCCTGGTATATGGGATATACTGAGAAGGAGAATCCTTCTTTCTTGCTTTCACGATTCCAATTATAGACTCCTGTTTTCAGTGCTGCCCATCTATGCAGTTTTGACATTGCCTCTCCCTTCCATTTCCCCATCTACCTGCTTCTTACTCTCCACCTGGGCCCTGGTCCTCTACCTGTGCCCTGGTGTATCCAGCATTGTCAGCCTTCCTAGGCCACACCTTGAGGCAAGGTGGATGAACCTTCTGCAAACTGGGTTATGTCCGCTGATGATGTCAGGGCAATGGAAGATGGACCTGGGCTTCTCATGATCTCTGGTGCCATTGTCTAGCATTGGCACTGCCTGGTGAGTTAGGTCTAATCTTGGGAGAGTAAAATTCCCATTGGCAATTCCCATGGCACTGTGTTCTGAAAGCTAAAGTGAATCTTTTTGGTTCTATATGTATCGGTCTGGGAATCCAGACTGTAAACTCCACGAGGGATAAACCTTTTTGTACGTTTTATTGACTATTAAATCCCCAACACCCAGAGCCATGCCTAACATATAGTGAACACTTAATCAACATTTGTTGAATGAATTAATTAATGAATGTATAAAAATTATCTCTGGAGCACAGATATGAACTTCTGCTGGTTTCCCTGAAGATTAGGAATATCTCAGAGCCTGTTTCTTCTTGAAGTTCTCTAGGGTTCAACTGGTCTGAAAAGTGAGCAAGGATAGAAATTTGCATGGCTGTGCCCAATGTGCAAATGCATTACAGGTAAGAGATCACAGCATGTGAATGCATGAGTGCATATAAATGCAGAGTGGGAATGCATGGGTGTAATGTATATCCACTTGTGTTCCTACAAATAGTTGTATGTGTAACAGTGAAAGAGCAAAAGAACTAATATAACTCTCTTTATTTTTGTTTAAGAGGCCTTTATCCATTCCTCCATGTAGGCTAGGATAATTTTAAAGCATTGAGATAATATACAAAAACAGCAATCATATAGTTCTTAAAACCAAGTCTGAGATTAAAGGAAAAGCATGTAAACAACTAATTATGTTTTGTTAAAGATTTGTAGGAGTATTGTGACCTGACCAAGGATGCAGATATTTCCAACCTCTTCGGACCCTGGCTGCCAACGGATGCCTGCAGTTGTTGGTTACCTCTTGATTTCAACCACCTCCTGCTCCCCCGCCCTGAATATAAAAAGAGACTAAAATTTGCATTAACTTAAAATGTCTTTTTGACTATAATTCACCATTTTCTTAGTTTTGCTGACTTTCTGAATAAACCTGCTTTTCTTCCAACCGACCCTCATCTCTTGTGTCTGGCTTTCAAGCAGTAAGCAGCAAAACCTGGGATCCTTTAGGTAGGTGTGTGCTTAGGAATATGCGTATGTCTGTGGGTGTATACATTTAAATACATGCACTTATGTGTCTGCTTTCCTGTCTGTACCGGGGACCTGTGCATGCCTAAACTAGCTCAGACCTCATATATGCATAAATATGGAAACATATGTATCTATCACGTGTGTGCTCACACATACATACATGCTGTCATGGGGGTGTATAATTTGTGTGTTGGCTAATATAGTTTATAAAAAATGGGGTAAAATGAGCAGACAGGGTTCAGAGACTTCTAACTTGAGATCCGTCCTTATACACAAGTTTCTCTGGACTCAGGCAGAGCAGGTGAAGTTATGGAGACTTCCTTGGGTGAAGTTTAGCTCCTCAGTTTCCTAGAAGTCACATTGTTCACACAAGAAGAAGGAATCACAACAGGACAGGATTCTCCAGATGCTGATATCTGTATTCAGAGGGCTAAAGGAAACTCAACGCTGAGGCTTGCTCTGAGACAGTGTGCCTGGTCTTGATTCTCAGCTGTGGCTGTTACCAGCCCTATGCTCTTGAGAAGTTATCTGACCTCGCTGTGCTTCAGCTCATGCATTTGTAAAACAGGGTTATTAATGAAACCTACCTCATAGGGTATTGGGGGAATTAAGAATTAGCATATGTCAGCACGTAGTAAATGCTAGATAAGCTTTGACTATTTTTTTGTTGTTGTTGTTAAATAAGACCAGGAATTGTTCTTACTCTTGAAAACAAAAGGTAACCTTTATTATTTTACTCATATAAAATAGGTCCAGATTCACTTTAGACAACTTGGAAAATAAAGATAGATATTATAAGAAAAATTCCTACCTATAATCTGTCCCTGTGCTTAAATAAGCACTGTTAATTTTTAAAAGAATATCCATTTAGGTACTTCCGTAAATATACTTTCTCATAACTAGGCTTCCGTTACCACATGCTGTGGTGGTATATTACATTGATGGCCTCCAATGCATCATGTTCTTAGAATTTGTAGGATGGTGTAGTCTTCTCTCTTTTCATCTGGGTTGGTCCTGTGAGTTGTTTTAACCAAGTGAATACAAAAAGAATGCAGCCAAACGAGGCTGCAGCAATTCCAGGCTTAAGTCTTAGAAAATCTGGCAGTTTTTGTTTTAGCTTTCCTGAGAGTTCTGAGCAGCCATACCAGGAGTATGCCTATGTTGCTGAAGAAACCTCACAAAGAAGAAGCGGCCCAGACAGTCATGCCTTCTAGCTGAGCCCAGCCTCCACCCACTTTCCTGCTGGAAGAACCCACAAGAAAGACCACGAGCAAGATGGGCAAAATAGCCACCCAACTGAGCCCATCCTGAATTGCTGAATTGCAACAATGTTATAAATTACAATAAAAGTGATTATTAAGCCATAGGCTTTTGGGGTGATTTATTACATAGTAAGAGATAACTTATACAATTTTATAATTTGCATTTTTAAGCTTAAAAGTAGACCTATTTCTATGTAATTGTGTAGTGGCTAATATTCAATACTGGATCAGCCTGCCTCAATGTAAATTCTGACTTCTCCACATATTAGCTGTGATTTGGGGTGAGCTAAAATGGGTTTAATAATAATGTCTACCTCGTAAATTTTTGGGAAAATTAATTAAGCTGATACATGTGATACATGATGCTCAGAATAGAGTTAAACATTAAATGGATTTGTATTCTACCAAATTATTAAATATATCTCAATGACCATGGTATGTCATTGCATGGGCATGACATAATTTAATCAATTTCCTATTGTTGGGGATTTACGCTGTTTCCAATTTTTTTTTCTGCTATAGAATATAGAATATGCAGAGCAAACACTCTCATTTCCATTTTCAAAAGGAGGAAATAGAGTGAGACTGGAAAAGGCTAAGAAGTTGCTCATGGTTAGAAGACAGTGGAGCTGTGGCTATAAATCCTGTATTCTCATTCCTAGGGCAGTGCTTGCCGGCACACCCAGCTTGAGCATTTAGCAATCTACCTGCATGCAGGTTTTGTCTGCTGCCTCTGGCATTGCATTATAACCCTGTTTCCCTGGAGACTAGAGCTATCATGAGCAAGGAAAGATTTTTTTGACATGCTAATTTTTCTAAGAGACAGAACATTCTACACTTCTCACTCTGCTTGCTTCAGCCTTCTCTGTCAGCCAGAGCGCATCATCTTTGGACTGGCAAAGGCATCCCTTGATAGGGAAGAACTGAAGCCAAAAGTGAGAGATGGTGTTGTATGGTGGAGTGAGCTTGAGCCTGCTTCCAGCAGTCCTGCCTCTGAGTTTCAGTTCTGTCTGTTCCTATCTGACCAAGAACAGGTTGTGTAGCTTTCTGAGCCCCACCCAGTTTCCTCATGTGTGAAAAAGCAATGCTTAGTCCTCCTCCTCTTCTCCTCCCTTTCCACCCACCCCATTGTTGTGAGAATTGAAGATAATTGATGTAAATTGTCTGACCCAAGTGCTCACCAGTGGACTTATTGTCATTGGATTCTTAGTATTAGTTAGGCAACCTCTAAGGAAGGTTTAAATTATTTTTTATCTACCTGGTCTGGATAAAGTACAGCCTTGGGAACTGAAAAACCTTTGGATCAGAAATCTGAACTTCTTTTGGTGTTCTCTGAGGTGTCAGGAAAGATGAAAATAAAAGTAAAAATTATTTCTACAAATGGAAATGCCTGAGGTAGATAGTTTATGCCAAATCATCACAGGTATAAAATCCTGACTTCTAACACACCCATCTATTTCTCATAAATTCCCTTTCACTGATGCCAGCTCAATTTTTACATATGGCACTCAATTTCATCATCATCCCCAATGGGCAGGGTTGGTAAAGGAAGCAGGAGGTCATGCCCATGATGGTCACTTCCGTGGCCCCAGAAGAATTTCTGCTTCATGGCTCTTGTACCCTTTTCTCTGACAACCCTCTTCATCTTCTTCAGGAGACGTCATTGTGTCAATCAATGTCCAACTGCTGCTGAAAGTAATTTCATTTTTGTAGGACTCAGACAGCCTTGAAGATGGTGAGTAGTCTAATTTCAATCTTTCTGGAATGAATCTAGGTTGATAGATGGTCATTTTGGTAACTTTTCATTTTATTTCCTCCTTTCTGTATTTTTCCTGACAGTTTTATCAGCATGGGGCTTATTCATTAAATTCAAGTGCCAATAAAAGGCTGTTTTAACAAAGCCTTTTGCACTTTACAGAGAATATCATCATTCTTTACCTCTTCCTTTTCTTTCTCCCTCCCTTCCCCTTACCTTCTTTTCTACACCCCTTCTTTTCTTTCCTTCTCTCTTCAGACACACATAAGATGCTTCTTAGATCAAAAATCACATGTTGGAGATGGAAGACGTAGTTTTATATGTAAGAGACAGTCTTTGCCCTTCAGTTGTTCATAGCTTCAGAGAGGGGAAAAGCAAGTACAAAATAAATATTTATTTTTAATTGAAACTTATCCTATGTAGTAAAACATTGTCTTTTAACAGCTATGTGTTCTCATGCATGCAGGTCTGTAAGAATATTCTAGCTTGGAATATTGTAGGGCAAGAATACTCTAGGGCTGAGCTCAGCTAGTCACCCCTGCTTTACATGGCCAGTCACTTGGGTTTGGCTCCAGGCTGAGAGCTTGGTTCAGGTCTGTTCCCTGTGGATTCATTATGCATCCAGGCTAAAGGGTCAGCAACTACGCAGGGCATTCTCTTCTCACAGTGGATCACAGGAGCACAAGAGGGCAAGCCCAATCAGGCAAGCATATTTCAGCCTCTGCTTATATCATCCCTGCTAAAATTCAATTGGCCAAAGTATATCTCATAGCCAAGCCTAGCCTCAATGGGACAGGAATCCATACCTAACCCCCAACAGTGGGAGGGCAAGCAAGTGATTATTTGCTGAAAAATATTTCCAGCAATCACAGGAGGAATCAGCAAAGGGATAGATATTGCACAGAGCACTATGCAGGTACAAAGGCAGAGTACCTAAAACAATGTAATCAGGGAAGACATCCTGGAGGACGCAAACCTTCAGCTCTCAAGAAGTGAGCTGGGTGAAGGTAGAGGATTGTATGTTCAAGGCAGAAGGAGTTGTTCATTTAAATGTATAAGAGTTAGAGGTCACAGGGCCCATTTTGGTAGCTAGTATTTTGAGTACCTATGCCAGGAGGAGAAGAAATGTTCTTGGAAGTAGGGAGGAAGGCGAGATCCTAAGGTCCTGTCTTCCAGGATAGACAATGAAGAAATCTGGTAGTCAGAGGTGACAGCAAAGCCAAAAAGGGTGTTAAGCAGAGGAAGGACTAGTGGTGACTCCAAGTTGGAAAGACGGGCCCTCGTGGGGATGATGAGTGGAGAGATCACCTGGAGGGAGTGAGGCCAGTTGACCTACAGGTGAGAGATGAGAAGAGTGTGAAAGGAGAAGAGAAAGACAGGATGGGGGGTTTAAGAGGTAGGAGCCTCAGGACAAAAGGATGGAGGAAAGGGGGAATTGAAAAAGACTTCGGGGTCTCTGTTGTTACTATAGTTGCTCTAATAATTATTCACCGCTCTTTGTCTTACGAGAACTCAGTGAGATGCCAGTGAGCTGAAGATGGGCAAGAAAAAAAAAAGTTGGGGGAGCAAGCAAATTTTGCAAGGCATAGACTCCGAAATGTTGACAGAATTCAAGGGCATGCTCCCTGATTGGGTGATAGAAGAATATGAATACTCGGAAAAGAAAGCAATGATTACCATGAGACATCATCGAAGACTGACTCTGCTTTTTTCTAGGAGGGTTATTTGGTATGGATGAAAGGACTAAGGTTCTGGAGGCAGACAGACCAGGGTCTGAATTGCAGTTTCAACACAGACTAGTTCTGTAACTTTGAACACATTTTTTCACCACTACTCAGCAGCCGTTAATTTTACCTCTCTGGGATTCAGCTTCCTTCTATATAAAAAGGAAAAAAATGTACTCAATGTGGTTATCATGAAAGTGAAATAAGTTAATGAATGTAAAGTGTCCTAGCTCAGGGTTTTCAATTCTCAACAGGCATGTCAAGTGGTTTACATGAATTAACTCGTTTATTTTTTCACTCCTTTCCATAACATTGCCTTCCCTCCTCATTTTATCCCTTTTAGATAATTTGAAGCTGCCGAACTTTTTTGTAACACAGGCCCTGAGTGTGCCTGGGGTTCCTTCACCTCCGTTTGGACCCTTTCTCACCCTGATGTACAAGAGGGTCCAGTCTCAATCATTTACCAGTTTCTCACTGTATTTTAACCTCATGCACCCCTCCAAGAAATATCTCACTGGCCCTTTCTCCAAAATGATTTTACTGCAGATGACCAGGTATTACACCATAAAGGAGAAAGACATGTGCAGATATGGGGCCTTGACAAAGTTTCCAGAATCTTCCAGACTTCTCAGCTATTATGCACGAGAAGCCACACTTCCTCTCTAAGACAGTTGTAAAGGTCCCTTCGAGTTCATACTTCTAACATTACCTTTTCCTTGAATGTGAGTCTCTACAATCCCCTCTTCTATGAGAATACAGAAAGAACTCCTCTCAGCACTAAAACCTGAGAATAAGTGTCCCCTTCACTTAGCTAGGGGAATTATATTTCCCACAGTATAATGGAAATAGAATGAATTATCATTAATTCACTTGAATATAGATTCACATCTAAGCTGTGCCATTTAACAGTTATGCAAAATAGGTGATCCCTCTGCATCTCAGTATCCTCCTCTGTAAAACAGCAATTAATGTCTACCCCATAGGATTGCAAAAGCACTTGGATTAATAAATTAACAAACCTAAAATGTGCAGTTGTAGGTCTGGGGTGCTCATTCTCTTGCTTCCTCAGTTTCTACCTTTGGGGGCCACTAACATCCCTGATCTTTTTTTAAAAATATTTTATTTTTTGTTTTTGAGACAGAGTCTCGCTCTGTCACCCAGGTTGAAGTGCAGTGGCGTGATCTTGTATCACTGCACCATCGCCTCCTAAGTTCATGAGATTCTCCTGCCTCAGCCTCCTGAGTAGCTGGGATTACAGGTACCAGCCACCATCCTCAGCTAACATTTTGTATTTGTAGTAGAAACTGGGTTTCACCATGTTGGTCAGCCTGGTCTCGAACTCCTGACCTCGTGATTTGCCTGCCTCAGCCTTCCAAAGTGCTGGGATTATGGGCGTGAGCCACCGCGCCTGACCACACCCCTGATATTTTGAGGGCTGTCCTGGCTTGGGCTATAGGGCCATCTAACAGCTTCAGACTACCAGTCAAAAGCACCTGGAATTAGTTTTAATGCTCTGGACCCGGTATCCAGGGCACCATGTTGCAGATCAAATTCTTACCTCCTCCAAGAGTTATATTCAAATGATTCTACCTAAAGTACTATTCCCACTCATTCTTCCATATGACCATGTCTATTTACTTCATAACTCTCATCGCAATCCAGCACTACCTTGCTGACGTATTTGTTTATTGGGATGTTGTGTATTGGATCAACTAGAATTTGAAGTGCACGAGAGTATGAGCTATGTTGTTTTTCTGTTGTGTCCCCAGTGTTAGAACACAGTAGATGTGTTATAAATGTTTGGGGATGAATAAGTGTGTGTATGTGTGTGTGTGTGTGTGTGTGTGTGTGTGTATTCGAGGAGCAGCCATGGGCATCCACGGTTCTATTCAGTTTTCACTTTGCAAAAATCTTCCATTCATTAAACCATGTCTTATGCTTGGATAGCTGCCTTGGTTTCTCTACTTGGCTCAGCATTTCTGGTGAGTCTGTGGCCCTGTCCTAAGCTGAGGCTGACTTGGTGAGGGTTGTGATACTCTGCTCAGATCTTGCCATGATCTTTCCTTAGTGAGCCAGCTTCTGAGTCCTGAAGCCTCACCACTATCTGGAATCTTGCAACACCAGCAGGGGTGACCTAGTGGAACAGCCTGATTCCTTCGTGAGTTCCTTAGCTATAGCGTGTCTGCATCTGCTCCTTGCCAGAGGGCCGCTATGGCCAGAAATCACACTGGAGTTTAGAAAACATATAACTGCTTTGATAGAACCAGGCTTAGGAGCAAGCTCATGGCTTCTTCTTTCTGCTTCTTCTTCAGCTTTGTGATCTTCGTGACCATCATGACCATCTCCATCATCACTGTCATGACCATCATCACCAACATTATCACCACCATCACCAACATTATGACCACCATCACCAACATTATCGCTATACTCACCAACAAAATCACCATCATCACCAACAACTTCATCACCATCATAATTATCATCATTGTCTTCACCATCTCCGTCATCATTATCATAACCACCATCACCAACATTATCACCACTATCACCAGTATTATCAATATACTCGCCAACTTCATCACCATCATCACAAGCATCATCACAACTTCATCATCATCATAATTATCATCATCATCACCATCTCCATCATCACTATCATAACCACCATCACCAACATTATCACCACCATCACCAGCATTATCACCATACTCACCAACAAAATCACCATCATCACAAGCGTCATCGCCAACTTCATCACCATCATAATTATCATCATTGTCTTCACCATCTCCATCATCACTATCATAACCACCAACACCAACATTATCACCGCCATCACCATCATCCTTAGCCTCATCAACATGGCCATCATTATTGCCATTACTTGTATAGCATAGGTGTTAAGAACTCCATTTCTTTATCTAGATTTTCTGCACCACTAGCTCTGTAAAGTTGGGCCCACCAAGAAGCCTGTTCTTATGTTCTGATCTATGCAGTGAGGATGACAATAATTTTACCATAAGATAGTTTTATAAAGATTCAATAAAATATAAGACAGCTAATGAGTACCGCGTACACAGTAGGCACTTTATTTGTGTTATCATTATCACCAATAGCATCTCACTACTATTTATCATATAAGAACTTTTACTAGAAATCGGGTACTGAACTTTGCTGAACTATTTCCATTCATTAATCCATCAATATGTAGGGAATGTCTGCTAAATGCTAGGCATGATTCTGGATCTAGAATGATGCTTGCTCTACTAGTGAACACAATAGACAAGACCTCCATTCTCATGGAGCTTACATCTCATGAGAAGGAATGACAACAAGCAACCCCCAACAATATTTTTATCTGAAAAAAAAATACTCCTATTTTAAATTAAAAAGTATCCTGGAGAGAATGGGAGTCAGGTGCCTAGCCCCTGCCCTGGATACTCCTGGCATTTTCTTTCCTTCTGCCAAACCATGAAGCCAATGACCCCAACATTTTTTACATCTATTAGGTTGGTGCAAAAGTAATTGCTGCTTTTGCAGTTATTTTCAAATGGCAAAAACCATGACTACTTTTGCATCAGCCTAATAACTTGACCAAATTACCTTCCTGAATCTGTCCCCAGAAGTCTTCTGTTCTGCTCACTCTGTCTCTCAACATTCCCTCCTGGCCTCAGAAATTCCTCTGGGCTGCTTCAGAATGGAGGAATAGTGGAGTCTCTGATGAGTGTCTTGCTTTCCTCTGCACAAAAATATACAACACTGGATTATCTCTCTCAGTAGGAACAGTGTGTCTCCTCAGTGAAGGATGATTTTCAGCTAAGTGCGTCTTATTTAAGGCTCTAAGAATGGTGGCTTAAGCAATGCGGGAGGAGAAATGTATATGAAAACTATCCATTGAAAGCCTGTGGCTAAATATATCAGCTGCTGAGAGATTGTTTCCAGGTAATAGTGCACAATCACCATTCTCCAGTAACAGGAGCATCCAGGGAGGGGGCGAAAGGCTTTGGGGTTTTATTTGTTCTAATTGATTTTCTTTATGGATCAGTTCGATACTAGATGTTATAAGGTTAATTTTGGATGATTAACTCCCCCATATTGGGATATTTGATTTAGTTCCCCTTTCTGACACTTTCTCTCCATTGATTTTCAATGTTGCACTTTCTGAGAGGGAGGTAAAAGGCTTCAGCAAGGGCTCATGGGGCAAAGCTTGGCTCCCCCATGGCTGCCCCATCTCCTACCCAGATATCCTCCTTAGGCAATGGGAAAAATGTGCGGTTAGTTGTGGAAACCCCTGCCTTCGGCTGGTCTGGGCAGGAGCTGCTCACGCTGGGTATACCTGAGCAGGTCTGGGCACCAGTGAATAAAAACAGAAATTTCAGAGTGCATTCTATTTGGGTTTGAATTCCAGTCTTGTCATTTACTTGATGATTGACCTTGGCAGGTCATGTTCGCTGGGCTTATGTTTCCTTACTAAGTATAAAAGCACCTGCTCCTTTGGTGCCAGCATCCTGTTCCGCTTCTTCTAGTACTGGCAGTCTGACCCCTTTCAATGTGCTATGCTGCCTCACACCTTTGGCCTTTTGCACATGCTGCCCCTCCCTTTTCCTTTGCTCCCCTCCCCTCTTCTTCTCTTCCCTTCCCTTTTTTAGAGACAGAATCTCATTTTGTTGCCCAGGCTGGAGTACAGTGGCACAATCTTGGCTCACTGCAGCCTCTGCCTCCTGGGTTCAAGTGATTCTCTTGCCCCAGCCTCTAGACTACCTGGATCTACAGGCATGCGCTACCACACCCAGCTTATTTTTGTATTTTTAGTAGAGACAGGATTTCACCATGTTGACCAGGCTTGGCTTGAACTCCTGTTCTCAGGTGATCTGCTTGTCTTGGCCTCCAGAAGTGCTAGGATTACAGGCCTGAGCCACCACGCCTGGTCCCTTTGCCTTTCTTTTTTTTTTTTTTTTTTTTGAGACGGAGTTTCACTTGTTACCCAGGCTGGAGTGCAATGGTGCGATCTCAGCTCACCACAACCTCCGCCTCCTGGGTTCAGGCAATTCTCCTGCCTCAACCTCCTCAGTAGCTGGGATTACAGGCACGCGCCACCATGCCCAGCTAATGTTTTGTATTTTTCTTTTTTTTAGTAGAGACAGGGTTTCACCATGTTGACCAGGATGGTCTCGATCTTTTGACCTCGTGATCCACCCGCCTCGGCCTCCCAAAGTGCTGGGATTACAGGCTTGAGCCACCGTGCCCGGCCCTTTGCCTTTCTTAAAGTCCCCTCTCTAGACAGCCAAACATCCCCACACCACACTCCTCTCACTGGCTCCCCCTACAGCTGACTCCTGTTCAGCGACCGGATCCTATACCTCCTCAGGAAGCCTCCTCTCTTCCACTGGGCCATATGTTCTATGAGGGAGGAAGGACATTGGTGTTAAGAGGGCCCAGCATAGACCTTGACACATTGCAGATCCAGACTGGTTATTTCTGAAAGAATAAGAGCAATGAACAATTCTGAAATATGACTAGATTGTGTGTGTGTGTGTGTGTGTGTGTGTGTGTGTATGTGTGTGTGTGTCTAGACATTTGAATTCCATGGTGGTCCTCCCCAAGATTATGGCAATGGCACACATGTGAATACCCTCCTCTTGGCTTGGCCTGGCTTCCCATTTCCTTCCCACTGCCTTTCTTTATTAACAATCCATTCCACGTACCCTTCATCTTTAGCATGCTCCTGGTTCTCAGCTGGGACCCCTACTCTCCATTCCCTCTGCTTTCTTACCTCGTGAGTTAGGATGAACAAATTGGAAACTTTAAGTGCTCTCTTCAACCCTATTCTAAAAATCCTAGAGCTGGAGTTCATCAAATACTAGCAACGGCTAACACTTGATTGGACTCTGATTAAGTTCCAGGCACTTTCAAATGTGTATCTCTTCCTTGAATCTTCACACAACTCTAAATGTTAGGTGGTATTATTACCTTCATCTCCAGTTAATAGGCTATGACCCTAAAGCCCAGAGAGGTTTAGCATCTTGTTAAAGTTCATAAAGCTAGCAAGTGGTAGTTAGGATTCCACGTGGTTTATCAATGCTCCGTACTACCTTTTGGCCAAAAGAGTGGACACCTTGCCCCTTCTTCCCCATCCACGATCTCTCACCTTCTCCCTTTCCATTTTCAAAGAGTATAGGCTTGAAACTTATACCCTCAACACCTTTCCTGGCTCTGTCTTCCCGCAGCTTAGTTCTGCTGCTAGACACTTGATAATGTCTCTCCAGTGCCTGACTTTGACCTGTGGTTCAGACTATGGAATTCCAGGATGTTTTCTGGCTTCTGTTCAGAACTTGTCTGGCTTGCCCATTGTAACTCTGGTGGTCATTCAACTCAAGGTGATGGCCATTCTCACAGTTCCTCCTATCTGACCCCTTGAATACCAAATCTACCTGCTTACACTTATTATACCTCCATCTCACCCCTTAGGATCGAGAGAGTCTGTCTGTAGCCTCTCTGCCTCTAACTTTCCCTTGATTCCCTGTACAGGCACCCTTTTCCCTGCCAGGAGTCCTAAGATATCATAGACTCTGAGTTTTATTATGAAAAGAGCAATTACAGTCGAAGTAAGAGATTACCATCTGCTGTGCACCAAGCAAAGGGATTTACATATACTAACTCATTTAACCCTCCCCATTTTGGCATTCTGTGAGTTGGAGGTACCATAAGTCTGTGTTAAAGGTGAGAGGGTTGAAATTCAGAGAAGTACAAAAATGGCATGTTTTATGTGGCAGAGCCTGGTTTAAACCCTGACCTGTAAGACTCCTAAGTCTGTGCCCTGTGTTACCATCATCTGAACCTAAACAGACCCCTGCCGTAGGGCTGGGGCTCCCGTGGCCCTCCTGACCCTGCCTGCCAGCTCCTTGACTCTGACAAGCATCAGCTCTCTTTTGGTGTCATCTTCTCTGTTCTTGGACCACACTTTTCCATCCTGAAGGACGTGGTCTGAGGTTTCTTCTCCTCAATTCTACTTGCTAAAGTGCCTCTTATTCCTGTGAAGGGACAAGCTAGAAATGAAAGAGTGACAAGGTTGGGGAAGTGGCTGTTTCCAGAAACTCCTGGTGGTTTAGGCCATTGGTTATGCCCTTTGCCATCTTGTCACTGGTTTGCTCTCTGGCCTGGCCATTGGAAGCTCACTAGGGCTTGAGTCCTTGTAGTTCAGGGGTCATCAATCTCTTCCCTCTTCTCAATCCTCCCTTCCCTTTCAACATGGGCAGATGACACCTCCCTCTCAAACATTCAGCAGATTAAATCAGCAGTAAAATATGTTTGGTGTTTGTAGAGTTCCTCCTTTGTACCTTAGGACCTCCACTTAGTTGCTCTTAGCAGAGCTGGAAAGGACCAAGTAAGAAAAGGCAATCACAAAGCCACATGGTAAAGTGTCAGATAGACCCGAGTTCAAATTTGAGCTCCTTCACTTACTTACAACACATCCCTTAAGGAACTTAATCTATTTATCTAAGTCTCAGTTTCTTCATCCTAGAAAGAGTAGGGAAGACAGAGCGTGAGATAGTACTTACCTTGTAAGGTAGTAGTGAGATAATGCATACAAGAGCATTCATCTCAGTGACAGACACATAAAAAGGGCTCAATAGTAACATCAATAAATAGTGAAGATGATGATGGTGATGGTGGTGATGGTATTGGTAGTAATAGTGGAGGTGGTGATGGTAGAGATGATGATGATGGTGGTCATGATGTTGGTGGTGATGGTGGAGATGGTAATGATGATGGTTGTGGTGATGATGGAGACAGTGATTGTGATGATTGATACTGAGTGTCAACTTGATTGGATTGAAGGATGCAAAGTATTAATCCTGGGTGTGTCTGTGAGGGTGTTGCCAAAGGAGATTAATATTTGAGTCAGTGGGCTGGGAAAGGCAGATCCACCCTTAATGTGGATGGGCACCATCTAATCAGCTACCAGCATAGCTAGAATATAAAGCAGGCAGAAAAACTGGCCTAGCCTCCCAGCCTACATCTTTCTCTTGTGCTGGATGCTTTCTGCCCTCCAACATCGGACTCCAAATCCTTCAGTTTTGGGATTTGGACTGGCTCTCTTTGCTCCTCAGCTTGCAGATGGCCTGTTGTGGGACCTTGTGGTCATGTGAGTTAATACTTAATGAACCCCCATATATATGTATATACAGACACACACACACACACACACACACACACACATATATCCTATTAATTCTGTTCCTTTAGAGAACTCTGAACAATACAGTGGTCGTGGCGGTGATGATGGTGGAAATGGTGATGGTGGTGTGGTGGTAGTGGTGATGGTAGTGATGATGATGATGGTGTTGATGATGTTGGTAGTGATAGTGGAGGTGGTGTGGTGGACATGGTGATGATGGTGGTGATGACAGATGGTGATGACAATGGTGATGATGGTGACGGTGGTTGTGGTGGTGGCAATAATGATGGTGGTGTTGATGGTGTTGGCAGTCATAGTGGAGGTGGTGAGAGTGGAGATGATAGTGATAGTGGTTATGATGGTAGAAATGGTGATAGTGATAGTGGTGGTTGTAGTGATGATGATGGTGCTGGTGATTATGGTAGAAATGGTGGTGGTGGCGGTGGTAGTTATGATGGTGGTGGTGACGATGGTGGAAATGATAATGGTGGTGGTGGCAGTGGTGATGATGGCAGTGGTTGTGTGGTGACAGTGTGATGATAGTGATGGTGGTAATGGTGATGCTGGTGATGGTAGTGTACATGATGATGATGAACACAGAAGGAATCTGGAAAGATTCCTTTCCAAAGCACTCTGGAAACAGCATAGAGTTGAGAGTGAGAGAAAGATGCTTACAGGAAGTTGCCCAGAATAAATGACTCCTATATGAGTTGTCAAAATAAGTAAGAACAAGCAAAAGGGTTGAAACAGGGAGTGGGTCAAAAGTAAAAGGATTTTCTATGCAGGGGAAGATATTTTGCAAAACATCAGAAGGCAGAGAAACCATGTGACAGGCAACACACCCACCCCCAAAGGCTTTGAAGCAGGGCTGGATACATTGCAGAATTAAAACCTTCTTTCAACTTTTGAATCAAAATCTGACTCTTGCTTCCCATTCTCCCAGGTTTCTATTTCTGGCCCCTGGAATCATTCAGAAGACATCACACCTTTTTTCTGGAATTATATTTCTGTTATCTGAACTCAGAACTGGTTCCAAGCCCCTCCTCTCCAAGGCAAAGATGTGCAACTTCTCTAAGCATTTCTTCTAGGCTCTGACTTCAAATGTTCTCACCAACTTGGCTGTCACATTGGACCATTGCTCTCGACCTCGATTTCTGGCACGTTTCTTAGGGAAAGTGTTTCCTGAGTGACTTTCTTCCCATTATAATACTGGGGCAGACCAGAGTGTCTTTCCATGTGGTACCTCCATCCTGCACAATTTCATGTGGCACATTCACCTCAAGGAGTTGTGCAATGAGTGGTCGCCCTTGTTTGAAGTCTTCCAAAGACCAATATTGACTTGGGAACCTGTTAAAACTGAGTTCCCAAGACCATAAAAACTGCTCCCTTAATGCTTTCCCACTTTTCAAACCACAATACCAGCCCCCACCCAGTCTTCCTCTATCAGCAATTATTTGTGCTGAGGTAGGGGTGTTAGCATGGTTCCACTCAAAGCTTAAGAAATTGAGGTCACTTGGCTTCTAATCAGAGTTTAGTCTCGAGCTGGGAATTGTAAAGAATTTCTCCCCAGTGTCATCTCGGAGGAGGCCCAGAGTATCCGGAATACAGCAGTAAACTGTGCACTCAGGCAGGTGACAGTGGTGGAATGGATGCTGCCCAAGGCCCAGGAAAGCAAAGTCAGAGGTCCAGACTAGACATCCAGGTGGAGAGTTTATAGCCAGCAAACACCTTCCTCCCCAAGGTCACAGTTCTCATCACTGATAGTCTCAGCCTTATGCCCCACCCACACAATGACATTCCTATTTGTATTGAAAACTCTGAGATATACTCAGAGTTTCAGTTGCACCTATGCCCAGAGAAGTAGGCAAGAAAAGCTCTAAAATAATTAATTTCTAAAACTGTTCAGGATGGCTCGCCAGTAATGATTGCTTTTCACTAGCTTCATCCGAGAGAAGAAAAGCTAATTGTAACAATATCTGAAACTTGTTTTGTCAGTTTCAGATGCTTCCTTTCTGGGGAACTAGCCCTCTTTCTTCTCTGGGCTTATGATTTTAGCCGCGCTGAACCTTTCCCTGACTCTGGGAATGGGCGTATGACTGAGACCAGAGCCTGTAGGGTTTGTACCCTTGACATTGCTGCAGCTATGGGTAATGAAGCTATCCCCTTTCCCTGAGGTCTTGCTTTAAGGAGAATCTAACTTTAATATTTGCCTCCACCTGGAGAAAGCCTTTCTGAGAATGGAGTTAATAGAGAAGGAAACAGATTCGATCATTAGAAGGACATTTGTTAACACAGAAACTTTGGCTCCCACGGTGCGACCCTTCATATGCAGATCCATACGCAGTTCTATTCCTCCATAGTACTTATATGGAGCGCCAATCAATTAATTTCTATTTTTACTGGAGACAAGTTAGGGAAGGCATTACAGATTGAGTTGTGTTTACTCCTTGCTTGCACTGAAAGATTGCTAAGACACCATTCCTTAACTAAGAAAAATTTCAGGGAGTGAGAGAAGGGTCTGCTGGTGGTGTCATGTCTGTATGCTGAAGAAACATGTCAACATTCTGAATTTGATTTCAAAAATTGACAGTGATATAAGATCCCAGTAATAGTAGGGCCAATGGATGACACTTTAGGCCAACGTTTGATGATGCTGACATTTCAGTTATTTGTCTTTCTGAAATGTACCTTCTACTGCTCCTCCAACTTTCAGAAAAGTATTTAACACACACAAAACTAGGTTAATGGTTGGGGGACCAATCAACGGGTGAGAAAGCTGTTCCACCAAAGAGTCAATGAACAAGAGACACCCAGGGGAGCTGAG
Source organism: Sapajus apella (assembly GCF_009761245.1). Lineage (NCBI taxonomy): Eukaryota > Metazoa > Chordata > Mammalia > Primates > Cebidae > Sapajus > Sapajus apella. The sequence continues at coordinate 12,859,081 of NW_022436991.1, read as the reverse complement.
ATAGTGTTGGTGTGAGCTTGAGAATATATCAAGAACGATTCTGCAATTTCCTTAGACGTCAAATCTCTAGGAGAATGTTGCTCTTATGCTAACGATTGGGAAAAAGCCATATAATCTGCATATTAACATTTTTTGAAGCCCAACAAAGAGTTTAGGTTTTTAAAATATGTATAGGCTACTGAATTCCCAAAGGAAACAAGCCTCTCTGAGGACATATGGGACATACAAATGATTATGTCTTTTGCAGAACATTAGGGAGGGGTGGTCACAATAAAAGATAATAAGAATTTTTAAAAGCACACTATTTTTAAAAGTTCTTAAGGATCAAGTCAAGGAAGTCATTACAGTTTAGAATCCTTGGGTGTTCTCCAGAAGTAAGGGGAATCTGTCTATATTATTTTTTTTTCTTTAAATAAACGGCTAAATAAATAAATGTTTACAGACTAAAGAAATGTTTTCCATCACACAAAATCAGAGATTAGACTTTTTATCAAAACTCTACTATAAGAAATATTAAATAAAATTCTTCCCACAAGAGAAATATGATACCAGTTAGAAAACTGGCTATATATAAAGGAATGAAGACCACTGGAAAAGGTAAAAAGATGTTAGTAAAAGGCTGGACATGATGGCTCATCCCTGTAATCCTTGCAGTTTGAGAGGCCGAAGCGCTAGATCACTTGAGTCCCGGGGTTCAAGACCAGCCAGGGGAACGTAGGGAGAAACTGACCCTAAAAAAAAAAAAAAGTAAATACGAAATATAGTGTTTTAGTGCTTTTAAATTTTTCATTTATGTAAAAGATAATGGACTGTAGAAACTGAAGGTCATTTTAGTGTATAGTGTATATAAAACATGTATAGCTTGAAAAATATGTACCAAAAAAACCCCAAATTTTTTGACATTAACATGGATGCAAAAATCCTTAAAAAATATTAAGAAACTGAATGCAGCAGTATATAAAATGAATAGTACATGATAAAGTGGGGTTTATCCCTGGAATGCAAGATTGCTTTCTCAATTAGAAATCATGTAATGTAATATGTTATATTAATAGCCTAAAAATTCAAGATTATGTAGATAGATGTCAAAAAATATTTACTGTGGGGGTGTTTAACATATGTAAAAATAAAATGCACAGCAACAATAGCACAGTAGCTCAGAAGTCAGAGGGAAAATGAAAATGTACAGTAGTCAAGTTTTTGTGCTATATGGACGGTACAACATTACCAGTTGAAGACAGGCTGTGATAAGTTAAATATATTTAGTATAAATTCTAAAGCAAATACAAAGTTAATGAGAGAGAGAGAATAAGTCAATGAAGAAGATCAAATAGGACATAAAATATCCACTAATTTAAAAGAAGGAAGAACGTGAGAAAAGAGGCGTTGACCAAAAGTTGGGTAATTAGAATAAAAGTAGAAAAGCATGATTTTTTTTGACCACAGCATATTACATTAAGTGTACAATTCTGCTAGTGATTTCACCACTCTTCTCTCTCTCCTTTTTTAAAATTTATATGTATTTTTTTGAGACTGAGCCTCCATCTGTCACCCAGACTGGAGTAAGGTGGTGGAATCTCAGCTCACTGCAGCCTCTGCCTCCCGGGTTCAAGTGACTTTCCTGTCTCAGCCTCCCGAGTAGCTGGGATTACAGGCATGTGCCACCATGCCTGGCTAGTTTTTGTATTTTTAGTACAGACAGGGTTTCACCATATTGGCCAGGCTGGTTTCAAACTCCTGACCTCAGGTGATCCACCTGCCACGGCCTCCCAAAGTGCTGGAATTATAGGCATGAGCTACCATGCCTGGTCCACTACTCTTCTCTTAATAATCAATTGAACAAGTAGGGTGAGAGTTAGTAAGGAAACCAAAATGATCTTATTGTCAATTATAGAACGCTCCATCCAAGAGGATGAGAACACGTTTTTTTTTTTTTTCACGTCCACACAGAATAGTTTCCAAATATGTATTCTGGGACATAAAATAAGATCCAATAAATAAAAAAGTATTCAAATTATGTGAAATGTAGTCTTTTGCCACTCTAGAATTAAATTAGAAATCAATAAAAGAAAAAAATTGGAGAAATCTCCAAATTACGGAAGCTAAATGTCACACCTTTTTTTTTTATTACCCATGGGTTAAAAAAGGAAATTAGATAATATTTTCATATTTATGAAAACAAAGCCTAACATATCAAAATTTGTGGGATACAGCAAAAATTAGAAAAAGATGTATTATACTATATACCTGTATTAGAAAAGAAACAGGATCTCATATAAATGCTTTAGCTTCCACCTCTAGAAAAGCTGAAAAAGACAAACTAAGTAAACACATGAAAGGATATATTATAGATTAGGGAAAAAATCATTGAAATGGAAAACAGAAAAGCAATAGAAGAAATGGATAAAGACAAAACCTGGTTCTTTTGGAAGACCAATGTAAGTGATAAACCATTACCAAGACTGACCAGAAATAAGGCAGAGAAGGTACCGAGTACAAATAACAGCAATAAATAAAGATCATGACAGATCTTATACACATTAAAAGAATGATACAGGCCAGGCGTGGCGGCTCATGCCTGTAATCCCAGCACTCTGGGAAGCTGAAACAGGTGAATCACCTGAGGTCAAAATGGTGAAACTCTGCCTGCACTAAAAATACAAAAAATTAGCCAGGCATGATGGTGCATCCCTATAATCCCAGCTACTTGGGAGGGCGAGGCAGGAGAATCGCCTGAACCTGGGAGGCAGAGGTTGCAGTGAAGAAAAAGAGAAAGAAAGAAAAGGAAAAAGAAAAAAGATACGAAATAAAACAAAAATTCTATGCCAATTAATTTGATTACTTAGATGAAATTTTTATAAAAAATATTTGACACAAACTGCCAAAGCTCACTCAAAAACAGATAAGCTCAACAGTTCTATTTTTATTTTTATTTTAAAAATTGAATTTGTAGGTTAAAATCTCCCAACACAGAAGTCTTCAGGCTCAGATGGTTTCACTAGCAAATTATGCCAAATATTTTTGGAAAAAATTCTATCAACTCTACACAAAGTCTTCCAGAAAATTGAGGAAGAGGGAGCACTTCTAAACTCCTTTTATGGGTTCAGCATTATGCTAATGCCAAAACTAGGAATAGCATTACAAGAAAAGCAGACTACAGACCAAGACCCTTAATAAGCACAAAAAAATTTTAAATAAATAAAATTCTGTAAATCTTCTCATCCATATGCAATAAAGATAGTATATAATGACTAAGTAGTGCTTACCCAAGGAAAAATAACCTGGTTCAAAATTAGAAAATCAATCAGTGTAACTTACCACATAAACAGGGCAAAAAATTCATGAAAGAAATAAGAATTGATCAAATATTTAAAAATTAAAAACAAAAAACCTCTCGTTCTGTGAAAGACAATTTTTTTTATTTTTAAAATTTTTTCAGGGAACATTTGCCTATTTTAAAAATCGACTACATTTAGAGTTTTAGATTTACTGAAAACCTGTACAGATAATATAATTCTATATACCTCACACCCTATTTCCTCTCTTAATATTAGTGTTCTACAGATTACGGTATATTTGTTACAATACCGATACTGATGCATTATTATGAACTAAAATAAATATGATTCAGATCCGCTTAGATTTTATTTAGGGTCCTTTTTCTCTTCCAGGGCACCAAGCAGGATATTACATTACCTTTAGTTGCACTACATATTCTGGTTGCCCCTGGAGTATCATTACATACCAGACAACAAAGCAAGGAAATAAATGTGTGTCCATTAGCCTGAGTACTTGTGTGTATCTGTAATTACATCTGCATGAAGTAATGTGTATCCACATTAAACTCAATGTAAATTCATACTGATGTTTCTAACTCTAACCCATAACCAAACAGATCACTCTCACCTCCCTTTGCTGATCTATGAATTTCCACTTCAACAGTGAGAAACTGGGTCCCATTACTACTATCCATTTATCTAACTGTTCAGTTTCCAATCTGCTGAGAGTTTTTATTGTGAATGGGTTTTGGATTTTGTCAAATGCTTTTTCTGCTTCTATTGATATCATCATGTAATTTTACTTCTTTAGTCTGCTGATGTAGTGGATTACATTAATTGATTTTTGAATGTGGAACTAGTCTTGCATACCTGGATTAAATGCTACTTGGCTGTGCTGTATAATAGTTTTTATACATTGTCAGATTCAATTTGCTAATATTTTGTTGAGGATTTCTGCATCTATGTTCATAAGAGATGTTGGTCTATAGTTTTTCTGTCTTGTATTTATCTGATTTTTGTATTAAGGTAGGAGATAAGAAGTGTTGCTTCTGCTTCTTTTTTTGAAATAGATTGTGGAGAATTGCTATCATTTCTTCTTTAAATGATTGGTTGAATTAAACAGTGAATTCTCTGGGCCGAGTGTTTCCTCTATGGAAAATTACTGATTATTGATTAAATTTTCTTAAAAGATATAGGCCTGTTCAGATTATTTATTTCTCCTTGTGTGAGTTTTAGTATTTGCATCTTTCAAATAATTGATTCATTTTATATAAGCCTTCAAGTTTGTGGGCACGGAGTTGTTCATAGCACTCCTTTACAATCCTTCTTATTTCTGTGAGGTCAGTAATAATGTCTTCTCTTTTATTCTTCGTTTTAGCCACATCAGTAGTCTCTTTTTTTTCTTGGTCAGTATAGCTGAAGGTTTGTTTTGTTTATCTTTTCAAAGAACAAACTTTGGTTTTGTTTATCTTGTGTATATATGTATTTTATTCTCTTTCCTTTACTTTTCTTCTAATGTATGTTATTTCCTTACCTCTTTGCTAGAGGTTTAGTTTGCCTTTTCCTTACTTTCTTAGTTTTTTTTTAAAGCGGAAGATTAAATAATTGGATTGAGATTTTCTTTTCTAAGGTAGGTGTTTACAGTTGTTGATTTCTCTCTGAACACTGTTTTTGCTGCCTTTCACCGATTTTGTTATTTTGTTTATATTTTTGTACTCATCACAGTGTTTTTAATTCCCTTTGACATTTCTTCGATATATTTGTTGTTTAACATTATGTTGTGTACTTTCCACATATTTGTAAATGTTTTAATTTTTCTTCTGTCATTCATTTTAAATTCTATTCTATTATTAACTGATAATGTAAATCCTAGATTTATATTCTGTAAGTATTGTCTTATACCGTCCTTAAGGAAAAATGGAGTTACAAACAAAAATTCATTTGCACCATCTTTCCTATGCGTCTAAGTTACTACCTTTCCCAGCATTTTGTTTTTTTACATTATGTGGAGTTGAGTACTAACTAGTATCTAGTTAGACAGTGTCTTTGCATTTCAGCCTGAAGGACTTTTCTCTTTTCTTTTCTTTTTTTGGCATTTTTTCCTTTTTTTTTGTATGGGAGGTCTAGCAGCAATGAATTTTTTCAGTTTTTGTTTATCTAGGAATGTCTTCATTTCTCATTCATTTTTTTAATTATTATTTTTTTAAATCGTACTTTAGGTTCTGAGGTACATGTGCAGATCATGCAGGATTGTTGCATAGGTACACACATGGCAATGTAGTTTGCTGCCTCCATCCCCCCGTCACCTACATCTGGCATTTCTCCCCATGTCACCCCTTCCCAACCTCCCCACCCCCCTCTTCCCTCCTTTGCCCCCCCTACAGAACCAGTGTGTGATGCTCCCCTCCCTGTGTCCCTGTGTTCTCATTGTTCAACACCCACATATGAGTGAGAATATGTGGTGTTTGATTTTCTGTTCTTGTGTCAATTTGCTGAGAATGATGGTTTCCAGATTCTTGCATGTCCCTACAAAGGACACGAACTCATCATTTTTTATGGCTGCATAGTATTCCATGGTGTATATATGCCACATGTTTCTTGTCCAGTCTATCATCGATGGGCATTTGGGTTTGTTCCAGGTCTTTGGTATTGTAAACAGTGCTGCTATGAACATACATGTGCATGTGTCTTTATAGTGATTTATAATCATTATAAAATGATTTATAATCCTTTGGGTATATACCCAGTAATGGGATTGTTGGGTCAAATGGAATTTCTACTTCGAGGTCCTTGGGGAATTGCCACCCTGCCTTCCACAATGGTTGAACTAGTTTACACTCCCACCAATAGTGTAAAAGTGTTCCTATTTCTCCACATCCTCTCCAGCATCTGTTGTCTCCAGATTTTTTAATGATCGCCATTCTAACTGGCGTAAGGTGGTATCTCAATGTGGTTTTGATTTGCATTTCTCTAATAATCAGTGATGATGAGCATTTTTTCATATGTTTCTTGGCCCCATATATGTCTTCTTTTGAAAAATGTTCATATCCTTTCCCCACTTTTGGATGGGTTTGTTTGTTTTTTTCTTGTAAATCTGTTTTAGTTCTTTGTAAATTCTGGATATTAGCCCTTTGTCAGGTGGGTAGATTGCAATTTTTTTTTCCCATTCTGTTGGTTGCCAGTTCACTCTAATGATTGTTTCTTTGGCTGTACAGAAGCTCTGGAGTTTAATTAAGTCTCATTTGTCTATTTTGGCTTTTGTTGCCAATGCTTTTGGTGTGTTAGTCATGAAGTCCTTGCCTATGCCTATGTCCTGCATGGTTTTGCCTAGGCTTTCTTCTAGGGTTTTTATGGTGTTGGGTCTTCTGTTTAAGTTGTTAATCCATCTAGATTTAATTTTAGTGTAAGGTGTCAGGAAGAGGTCCAGTTTCTGCTTTCTGCACACTGCTAGCCAGTTTTCCCAACACCATTTATTAAACAGGGAATCCTTTCCCCATTGCTTGTTTTTGTCAAGTTTGTCAAAGATCAGATGGTTGTAGATGTGTTGTGTTGCCTCCAAGGCTTCTGTTCTGTTACAATGGTCTATATCTCTGTTTTAGTGCCAGTACCATGCTGTTTTGATCTCGTTCATTTTTAAGGAATAGTTTTGCTGAATATGAGATTCTTGATTTATAGTTTTTTCTTTCAGCATTTTGAATTTGCCATTTCACTGTCTTCTTGCCTCCATAGTTTCTGATGAGAAATCAGATATTTATCTTATTGTGGATCCTTCTACATCATGAGTCATTTCTGTCTTGCTACTTTCAAGATTTCTGTTTATCTTTGGCTTTCATCCGTTTTCTTATGATGTGTATTGGTGTGGATCTCTTTGAGTTTATCCTTCTTGGAGTATGTTGAGATTCTTCGGCATGTGAATTAATGCTTTCTCATAAAATTTGAGGTTTTAAGCCATCATTTCAATTTTTTTTTACTTTATCCTCTTTTCACTACTTTTGGAACTCCATTATGCACATGATGGTACACTCTTTGATGTCCCACAGGTCTCTGAAATTCTGTTCCCTTTTCTTCACTTTATTTTCTCTTTATTTTCCTCAGGCTGGATAATCCCAATTGTCCTATCTTCATTTTGCTGATTATTTCTTCTGCCTGTTCAGTGAATTTTCATTTTAATTATTGTGTTTTTCAACTCCACAGTTTTTAGGTTCCTTTTTATAATTTCAACTTATTTATTGATAATCTCAATTTGGTAAAGCATCATTCTCATATTTTCCTTTTACCTTTACACATTTTCTTTAGATCACTGATATATTTAAAATAGCTGATTTCAAAATCTTGTCTAGAGAGGTGAATGTTTCTGCCTCCTCAAGCACAGTTTCTATTGATTTGTTTTTTCCCTATGCAAGAGCCATACCTTCTTGTCTCTTTGCATGTCTTGTAATTTTTCTATTGTTCAAAACTGGAATTTTGGATATTATAATGCATCATCTAGGAAAATCAGCTTCTCTCTCCTCTCCAGGGTTTGTTTTTATTGGTGCTTATTGCTGATGCTGTTGTTTGCTTAATGAATTACTTCTGTAAAGTTTATATTCTTTGTTATGTGTGGTCCCTGATGTCTCTGTTCCATTGGGTTAGTGGCCAGCTAATGGTTGAACAGATTTTTTCTTAAATGCCTGAACTAAAAATTATTTGTCTTTGCCAAGTGGTTCTCGGGGTAAGGGCTGCATACCTTTGACACCCAGTCAAGAAGGTTACAACTCTACCTTACCATAGGACGTCTCATCTCGCTACATTTATTCTGAAGATTTTTAGTTGATGTTATTATTTGCCACGGTGTTATCTGTTGCCTCAAGCAGCAGCAACCTAACCTAAGACACTAGCTTATAAATGTTTTTGACAAATCCTTTCCCTTCTCATAAGCAGGTTTAGCAGGAGGCTGGCTCTATAAAGACAGAAGTTTTGATCTGATCCCAGAGAGCCACTACTAGACAGGTAAGAACAAATTTTTAATTACAATTCTTTGCTAATGATATCTCTCTCTCTTTAGTTTCAGGAATGTGGGCTTATTTTCCCTGCTACTCTCAAGACTAAGTTCACTGTTCTTACTTAGAATGAGCATTGTTCTTTGTTTGATTTTAGTGTGTTGCTTGCTTTTTGAATAAGCATTTTGCAGGTTTCTGCAAGCCTTTGGTTGTTTTCCAGAGTTCCAAAAAAAAAGTTGATTCTCACAGGGTTTTTTCGGGGGTTTTGTTGTTTTTACAGATGAGTGGAATTTGGAATTCTTTGCTATTTTTCAGATATAGGGCAATTTCTTTTGAAGTCAAATATGCATCCACTCTAGGAACCAGCAATCCCTCTCCTAGATGTTTACCTAAGAGAAATAAAGACTTAAATTTACAGGAAAAAAAATCTGTACATGAACATTTATGTTGGCTCTATCCATATTCACCATAACCTGGAAATCATCCACATGTCCTTGAACTGATAAATGGATAAACATGCTGTGGCATTTCCATACAATTAAATATTACTCTCAGCAACTAAAAAGGAACAAGTTATGGATGCATACATTAGCAAGAAGAATCTCAAATGCATCATGCCATGTCAAGGAAGACAGACTCAAAAGGTTAAATTTGACTTATATGACATTGTGGAAAGGCAAAATTGTTAGATCAAAAAAATCAGTGGTTTCTACAGTTGGGGGTTGGGATGATCAGTTTTTGGAAAGGGTCAGAAGAAATGTTTAGGGGGCACTTGAGCTATTTTCTATGTTGATAATGGTGGTGGTTATGCTATATGTACAGATACCACCTTTGTCAAAATGTACAGATCTATACAACTCAAAATAGTAAATTGACAGCCGGGTGCAGTGGCTCATGCCTGTAATCCCAGCACTTTGGGAGGCTGAAGAGGGAGGATCACCTGAGATCAGGAGTTTAAGATCACCCTGGGCAACATGGTGAAACCCTGTCTCTCCTAAAATACAAAAAATTAGCTGGGCATGGTGGCACATGCCTGTAGTCCCAGCTACTCAGAAGGCTGAGGCACTAGTCACTTCAGCCCTGGCACCACATCACTCCAGCCTGGGCAATACAGCGAGATTCCATCTAAAAAAAAAAAAAGTAAATTGACTGTATTTAAGTTAGGTCATAATTTTAAAGTGACTAAAAATATGAAAACCCATAGCAATGAAAAAACAAAGTCACAAGAGCCTCTGAGACTATTAACTCTTGGAAATTTTGGTGAGTCCATTGACCTCCCATAGGACAAGGTTAGCACATTGGAGGTAATTTTCATTCATTTGTAGGTAGAAGCATGGCCTCAGCTTACATATGGATACAGAAACCTGCAACCAAGCAGGTTTCTATGAGAATCCATGAGAATAAACTATGTAGTACAGTCCTTTATTCAAAAAGCTGTGTGCCTTTCGCCATTGGTAACAATTTATTTGCAATACATTTCACAGCTGAGCCACATCCAGCAGTGTTCTGACATTCCAAGACTTATCCTGAGGCGCAAGATGCCTTTGGAGGCTTCTGGAGAGTGTGGGTCCCCGGAGCCTCCTGTTCATACTGGTGTCATCTTACAATGAGAACAGTCCTGAAGGCATCCTTGACAATTCCTGGTAGAACTCAGGGAAGCAAAGGTGAGGGATGAATTCTGTGACTGTGACAATGTACAACTCCTGATTTCTCAAAAGCCAGCATCAAGGCCTTTGATTTTTCCAGGGAAATAAATATTGACAATCTTGTTTCCTGCACCAAAGCTCTGCCTGGAGAATTCCCTAGAGGTCCTCCCTCATTCTGCAAGTTTCCAGCAACTCTGAAATCCGGTGCCTGTGGGTTTAGCACTCTCTATCCGACAGGTGGAGCCTGCCATGCTCCAGGGGTGAGTTCTGGATGAGCTCACATATTCAGATGATGTGGGTTGAGATCTGGGAAATGTGATCTCCTATCTGCAATAATTGGCTTTTGTTCCTTAGAAAACACAACCTTGGAACCTCAGTGGGTTCCAGGTCTGCAAGGCAACTGCAGATCAGCTGATCTAGACTTGGTTCAGCTGGGTAACTCTGCATCAGGCTACAAAGCCAGGCTTGGCTTTGGTGAGAATTTGGGTTCTCTCAGCTCTCTGTGTCTCATCTTCCTTATCTCAACAGCCAGCGGGGCCTGTATGCATGGCAACTTTCCAGAGCACAGGAGCCAAATCAAAGCACACAAGCATACTCAGGGCCTCTTTGTGTGTCCCATCTATGAATATCTCCAGGCAAAATAAGTCACATAACCGTGTCCAAAATCAATGGGGTGGGGAAATATACTCCTCCCACAATGTTTTAGAAGTCCAAAGTCTTACACTACCCAGATGAACTCAGGCCATTTACTTAACTTCTTATTGCTTCAGTTTTCTCTCATAAGCCTATGAAAATTACCTCTGACCAAATGGTGTTTCTGTAAAATTTAAATGAAATACAAAGCACTTAGGTCATTGCTTTATAGTAGATGTTGAATATATGCATTTTTCTGTGTCATATTTATTCATTTTGTAAACATCTGTAGTGGGATCCACTGACACAGAACTTTAAAATAACTATTATACAGAGCTTGAGCATCTTGTGGAGAAAGTGGGACATTTTAATAATAAACTTTTAGTGAGAAATGGGTTTGCAACACCTAAATACTTCTCTTGAAATTCAAATTTAATTAGACCTGTCAAGATGTTCATTGCCAAGTCCAGGTAGCAGAAAAGGTAATGGCGCTCTTGAGATAAAATTGCCTTGGAGATGGAACTTACAAAACTATTGTCTAGTCTGAAAGTCCATGGTGGTTTTGAGTCCCGAAGGTGCTAGGTACAGCGGATTGTCTCAGCCTAGTCCTGCTTTGCCATAGAGCATATGTAGGAGATTAGCACTAAGGGAAGTTTTATCTTGCTTAAAGCTTGAACCAAGATGGCATTGGGAGTGAACCCCTGAAGTGACTGGATCTTGGAGATGAACCACAGCTCTATTTTTTGGATTACAATTATTTCAATGGCTGACAATAACAAGCCTCTGGTTATGTTTTCAACAATGGTGTGATGGCTGGGCACAGTGGGAGACCTGTTATTTCAACATGTTGGGAGGCCGAGATAGGAAGATTGCTCGATCCTAGGAATTCAACACCCGCCTACACAACATTGTGATACTCCATCTCTACAAAACATAACAAAAACAAAAACAAACAATCAAAAAACAAAAACAAAAATTAGCTGAGCGTGGTGATGCCAGCAGTTCCAGCTACTCGGGAAGCTGAGGTGGGAGGATCACTTGAGCCTGGGAAGTTGAGGCTGTAGTCAGGCACGATCATTCCACTTCACTCCAGCCTGGGCAACAGAGCAAGAGCCTGTCTCAATACCAGCAACGACAAAAACCAAAAAACAATGGTGCCATGGCAAATTCAGGAAGAACCCAATTTTGTGACTGTCACTAAGACTTTCAGCCTGAAATCCTAAGGCAGATGAGCCCCATTTCTAGCAGTGAGACATCCAGCTTCTTTGAATGTAAATCAGCAATTTAGATAGACTTGCTGATAATACACAGAACGCCCAGTTAAATTTAAATTTCAAGATAAGCAACAAATATTTATGTTTAACACTTGGTAATTTTATACTAAAAAGTATTCACTGTTTACCAATTTGAGTTTGAAATTCAAATTTAATTAGGTATTTCAAATTTGTATTTGGTAAACTTAGCAATCCTAATTTCAAAATATGTTTGACAAATTGAGGTAGAGGAATTTCGGGAAGAAAGAAGTATGAACAGCTGGAAAGATACTAAGCTTGCATATGGGACTTGAAGGAGTCATAGCAGGGACACCTAACTGGTTTGGTGAAGCTGGAAAAGACTCTGAAGGGAGTTCCAGGAAAGGAGAGACCACCAAAAATATAGAATTATCAGATGAGAAGTGAGGGTGGTTATGGGGTACTATGCAGGAGCAGCTACTGATCAAGGCAGGAAGAATATCATGCACAGTGGTATAAAAATGAGAAACGGGACAGCATGTTCAAGACATGGAATAGTTTTTCTTTCAGATGAAGCCTCACTCTGCTGCCCTGGCTGGAGTACAATGACACAATCTCTGCTCACTGCAACCTCTGACTCCCTAGTTCAAGCAGTTTTCCTGCCTCAGCCTCCCGAGTAGCTGGGATTACAGGTGCACACCACCACGCCTGGCTAGGTTTTGTGTTTTTAGTGGAGACGGGGTTTCCTCATGTTGACCAGGCTGGTCTCGAGCTCCTAGTCTCAGATGATCCGCCTGCCCTGGCCTCCCAAAGTGCTGGAATTATAGGCATCTGCCACTGCGCTCGGCTGTGACATGGAATAATTCTGATGTGGATAGATTGTGAAATATAAGAGGGAGTGCTGGTAGGTGAAGTGAGGAGTGGGACAGGGAGATAGATCTTCTCCAAGGGTGCTCTTAGCAAAATCAGGACATGGCTTTCACGAGCACAGTCAAGTATACTCTCAGATGCTATCACGTCAACTCCCACAATGGCCTTGGGTGTCCTCAGACAGGAAAACTGTAACCACAGAAGAGAAAAGATGGCATAACAATGGCCTCCAATTAATGGGTGTTCGTCATGCGACAGGTATAATGCTGAGGCTGTCGTACGCATTTTTTTTTCTCTCATAACAGCACTATGAACTAGAAGATAACATTATCCTCATTTTACATTTGTGAAAGCTGGGATGCAGAGGAACAGTGTCTTACCTAATGTCATGCATTTGTGTGCAGGGTATATGGCAGAGCTCAACAGCCTCACCTAGTGACAATGCCTCACATTAAATGACACCAACAATCCAGTCCCTTTTTCCTGTGTGAAGCATAAATGCAGAGGGCATAGGGGAAAGAATGGGGTCTCCAAACTCCAGGTTATTCAGCAGGGTTTGGCAGTCTTCCTGGCTTCTTAGGTAAGCCTGAGATGCATCCGAGAACCAGGGAGGCTGAGGAACTGTGTGACTTCTTGGTGATGGACGAATTCCTCTTGCATTTTATGATCCTGTATACTTTTTTTTGTGTGTGTGTGACAGAGTTTTGCTCTTGTTACCCAGGCTGGAGTTCAATGGCACAATCTCGGCTCAGCACAACCTCCGCCTCCTGGGTCAAGCAATTCTCCTGCCTCAGCCTCCTGAGTAGCTGGGACTACAGGCACGCACCACCATTACCAGCTAATTTTTGTATTTTTAGTAGAGAAGGGGTTTTCACCATGTTGACCAGCATGGTCTCGATCTCTTGACCTCATGATCCACCCACCTCGGCTTCCCAAAGTGCTGGGATTACAAGCATGAGCCACCGCGCCCGGCAGATTCTGTTTACTCTTAAAACCCATTTAAAACAAGCTAAGTGATCTCTGAATGTCTTGTCTTTAAATCCTAGGAGACAGAGCTCCTGGATCATTACAGTCCCTTGGGTTTCTCAGCAAGCTAGCTCTCTGAAATAAGAATAGGCTTTCTCATAGAACAATATTGTAAATTGGAGTTAGACTCACATGAGCTCCTTTAACCTATAAGGGAATTGACTAATTACACTCAACATTAAATACTAAGCAGAATATTTACTGTTTATTACTCTGAGCTTCCACTTTCCAACAACACCATGAATACATGACTCTTATAACACAAAAACTCTTTAATCTCTCTGATAGGGTGGAGATCAGCTGGAATCAGTTTGGGCAAAGCTCAGTCAAATCCACCTTCCCCAATATTTTTGAGAACCAAACCAGTGCTCAGGACAAGGAGGGATGACAGAGACTCAAACAGAGTGTTCCTACTGCCTAACATAATTAAACATTTTATTACTATCATCAACCAGAAGACTAATGTCTTAGTCCTTTCCTGCTGTTATAACAAAAATACCTTAGACTAGGCAATTTATAACAACAGGCATTTTATTTCTTACAGTTTCGTAGGCTGGGAAGTCTAAGGCGAAGGCATCCGCAGATTTGGTGTCCGGTAAAGCCTTGTTCTCTGCTTCACAGATGGCAATTCTTGCTGTGTCCTCACATGTGAAGGGCAGAAGGACTTCATTACTTCTTAGATGCTTCTTTTATAAAGATATTAATTCCAGTCATGAGGGCAAAGGCCCCATGTCCTAACCCCTTTTTGAGGGGTGCAAATATTCAAACCATAGTAATTGGCTATGCCTTATCTTTCTCTATCAGAAAGTCAGGTATCGTTGGTATATCGGGAAAGGAGTATGTACCTGGCCAGTACGTCTAACACTGCAGGTGCTCTCAAGTATTCTAAAAGACTATATAAACATGAAAGAATTGGTGACACAAGCCTATGTTAGAGTGAGAAAACATAGAAAGATACATTTTATCTGAGAGAGCTAACCTCCAGTGAACTCTTATCAAGGGCACAGTCCAATGGGTTTTGGTGAACTTGGCACTGATGTAAGCTAGAGTTGATATTCTAAAAGAGTAGAAACAAGTGTTTGGCAGCATCATGGCTTGGGGCTCTACTAGTGGGGCAAACCTACAATGAATAGTAGAACCCACTTCCTAACTCAGTACTAAGGTCTTTATTTCACGAAACCTGAGGAAACTAATTGTATATACTGTCTGCATCTCAGTTTTGTTAACAATAAAATGGGGATTATAATATTACCTTCAACATAGAGTTGTTCTTGCATTCCACAGATACCTTTTGAGTACTGACTTTGTTCAAAATATTCTTATGGGCCGTGAAAATATAGCAAAAAAGGAAAACATCTTCCCTCCTCCTACCTCCAACTGCTTTCATTCTACCAGAAGAGACACAAATAAGTAATCATGACTGTTTGTACATTGTTAACTATTAGGAGAGATAATAAAAGAATGTAAGTTGTGACTGGGCCAGATAATGTCTCACTACAACTGGGGTCATCAGGAAAGTCTTCTGTAAAGATAATTGATATTTAGCTTGAGACTAGGGACAATAATTAGGTAGCAGTTTTTTAAAAGCATTGTAGGAAGCTGTTGCAATAGTCTTGAAAGTGGAAGAGTTTGTATGTTTGCAGATTAAATGAGATTATGCATGCAGAGTATTTCACATAGTGCCCAGTACATGATAAATGAACAATAGCCATGATGATGATGAAGATGATGGTGATGGTGACGATGGTGATAGTGATGATGATGGTGTTGGTGATGGTGATAATGATGGTGATGGTGATGTTGATGGTGATGGTGATGGTGATGGGGATGGGGATGATGGTGATGGTGATGGTGATGGTGATGATGGTGATGGGGATGAGGATGATGATGATGATGGTGATGGTGATGGGGATGGAGATGGTGATGGGGATGGGGATGGGGATGATGATGGTGATGGTGATGATGGTGATGGTGATGGGGATGGGGATTGGGATGGGGATGGTGATGGTGATGATGATGATGGTGATGGTAATGGTGATGATGGTGATGATGATGATAATGATGGTGATGGTGATGGGGATGGGGATGATGATGGTGATGGTGATAGTGATGGTGATGGTAATGATGGTGATGGTGATGGTGGTGGTGACAGTGATGATTATGGTGATGATGGTGGTGATAATGGTGATGGTGATGATGGTGATGGTTATGGGGATGGTGATGGTGATGGTGATAGTGATGATGATGGTGATGGTGATGATGATGGTGATGATAACGGTGATGGTAATGATGATAGTGATGATGATGGTGATGATGATGATAATGATGGAAATGGTAATGGTGATGATGATGGTGATGGTGATAGTGATGGTGGTGGTGATGACGTTGGTGATAGTGATGATTATGGTGATGGTGGTGGTGACAATGGTGATGGTGATGATAGTGATGGTGATGATGATGATGATGATGATGGTGATGATGGTGGTGATGGTAATGGTGATTATGATGGTAATGATGGTGATAGTGATGGTGGTAATGATGGTAGTGATGGTAATAATGATGATGGTGATGGTAATGATGATGATGATGATGACAATGGAGAGGAGGAGGAAGAGGAGAAGAAGGAGAAGGAGGAGGAGGAAATTATAAATTATCATTAGGATCTGTAGTGAGTAAGAGTCAATCTCTCTGGAAAGAGATCAGCAAGCACAAGGCTATATGAGCTGTTGTTCAGAGCAGAGTACAGAGCAGATGCATCTGTAATATTTTTTTTTTGAGACAGCATCTCACTCTGTCACCCAGGCTGGAATGTAGTGGCATGATCACAGGTTACCACAGCCTTGACTTCCTGGGCTCCCATCTCAGCTTCCCGAGTAGCTGGGACTACAGTCATGTACCACCACACCCAACTAATCTTTGTATTTTTCATAGACATATAGTTTCATATGTTGCCGAGGCTTGTCTTGAACTCCTGACCTTAGGTGGTCTGCCCGCCTCAGCCTCCAAAGTGCTGGGATTACAGGCATGTCCCACCATGCTCAGTTGCACCTGTAATTTGGTAATGATAGTGATAGTGATAGTGATGGTGATAATGATGGTAGTGGTGGTAATAATGATGGCCATAGTGAGCAAGAGGCAATCTCTCTGGAAAGAGACTTATATCCCCCCGGCTAAATAATTGGCTTATGTGTGGGTGGATGACCTAAAGACAGACTCAGTTCTGCGATGTTTGCCAGAAAGTTTGAGGTGCATAGTAAGCCTTCTACTTGGTAGGAAAATTTCCCCTTGGGTCCTCAGCTCCTTATCTCTACATGATAGGCTTGGGAACAAAGGGGTTCCCAATAGCTCTTCCCACTGTGGTTAGTTCTGGCTCTGGAGCTAGTTGGAGTTGAAGCTACAGGTTGTAGGTGATGCTTTCTGCAGTCGAGCAGAGCTAGACAGCTGGAGCTGACACTCCCTCATGCAATTTACCAATCTAATCCACAGCCCAGGAAACCTTCATTCTATACACTTCAGAACCTCCGGCAGCCCAGCACCAGCTCAGAAGGAATGTGGAGCTGAGTTGATAAACATGCAGATGCCCACAGAGATGCTGAGGGAAGCATCATTTTTGAGCATGTCCTCACTAGGACCCTTGATGCAAACACTCTAGTGCCACATCTCATTACTGCTCTGAGAAGGTTCTTACAAGGCTTGTCTCTTCCTGACATCTCCCTCTAAGTGGGCTCAGACTTTTGTGGTGCCAGCTCCATTTTCCTGACACTGGGGCATTTATATTTGATGGTGTTGGGATGAATTATGCACATATACCACTGAACACAGATTTAATGAGGGGATTTCTTCTCCGTTTCTTGTTTTGGCTTTTAATGGATTCTAGCCTCTGAATTAAGCATTGGCTCAGCAATTTGAGGCTGCAGGGGATGGAGAAAGAGAAATGGTCCCTCCAACTGGGGACTTAGAGGTGGGTGTTTTGGCAACCAACCCTATATATAGATTTTTTTTTCTTTTTTTATCTGGATCTTACTTCTAGGTCTCAGGTGAATCTAGTAATGAGGTCCTCCATTAAGGTCAGAGAACAAGGAAATGCTGGGCCAGGTGAGGAGTGAAATGGAACTCCAGGAAGCAAGATGACCAAAGGGCCCGATGTAAGCTACAGTTGAAGAAATACAGTTGTGAAGAGAAATCACGGAGCTGCAGATGGAAAGCTGTTATGGGCTCAGGAACTGTAGTTGTCACCGCCTAGCATCCGTTTCTGCTTATTCTGTTGTTAACAGCTATGTTTTTCTTATAGGAAAGTCACTTCCTTATTTTGAACCGATATGGTACAAGGAAGGCTTGATGGTACCTCCTGCCTTGAAGAATGAACTAGCCAACCAGAGACTTACACTCCCCTTGGCTAAATAATTGGCTTATGCGTGGGTGGATGACCCAAAGATAGACTCAGTCCTGCAATGTTTGCCAGAAAGTTTGAAAAGAAGATGCTATTTATCTTGTCTTTTTTTTTTCCATTCTTTCTTTCCTCTGCAGTTGCTAGGTGGTAAAATAAACATCTATGAGCGGCTATGACCCACTACATGGAGAGGGCTCTGGCCATAAAGTAACTGTTCGAGAGAAAATAAACCATGTCCCAGAGAAATAGAAGGCAATACTGAATGCCCATGACATTATTTAAGTCCCCAAATCCAGCTGTACTTGAAGCTAGTTATAAAATAATACATTCCAATATTTACTGTACTATTTTGAGTTGGCATTATTTCCTTGGAAACAGAAAGATTTGACTTACAGAAAACCTGAGAAGAAAACAAAAAGATCAGGGAAAAAAAGGCATAAAGAAGTTTAAGGAGAAAAGGATGGGGGCATAAGAAAGAATGAACTATTTATATGAGGTGTTGGGCTCTGGCAGAAAGACAGGTCCCCTGTTTGTAGATATAAGACTGGTCTGGGCAACTCCGGTGTCGTTCTTACCAAAACCATTGCTTGTATCTATAATAAGAGTAAAATCTTTGCTGTGAAATAGATCCGTATATAAATAATTCCAGTGAAATGAAAATAGAAAATAATTGGAAGCAGTTTAAGTATACTATGCAGAAAATTGATCCAAGAATTAAATAGGTTTGAGGATTTAGTTCCAGAAATAATTCCTCCATGAAAATATAACAAGTTTACTAGCATTCTGATTAAAATATTAAGTTATTCCCTTGTTTGAATACCTATGTGGGGGAAGAATAATCCCCACAGGTTCTTAGTTGGAGGAGACCCCTATCACAAAAGACAGATTAACAAGTGAAAAAAGACGTCTATTAACGTGTGCATTTCATGTACACATAGGAGATACCCTATGTGATACCCTACTATGCATAAGAAATGCATAGTTCTCAAAAAGGTAGCTTTGAGTTCCAGTATAAACTTAAATAACATATCCAGCAAAGAACAGCACATTTTTAGAGAAGTGACAAGACAAAAAAAGAAAGGACTTTGAGGTTCTAGGGATGGCAACTTGGTGGAGAAAAAATAACTGGCAGATAAAGGTTAGTTAATAAAGGTTGTTAATGTAGAATTAAAGGTTATTAAACCTCTGGTATTATCACCAGGCTGATAAAAATCTAAAGTGGTTCTCCGGGGTTAACATTTTGTGGACTGGTTGAAGTAAGAAATGTGGTTGTTCTCTGCAAAGGAAAGTAAGAAAATTTAAAACCAGGTTCATCCAATATCAGCAAACTGACAGAAGAGCAGAAGATCAAACACCGCATGTTCTCACTCATAGGTGGGTGTTGAACAATGAAAACACATGGATACAGGGAGGAGAGCACTGCACACTGGGGTCAGTTGGGGGGAAATAGGGGAGGGACGGTGGGGGGTGGGGAGCTGGGGAGAGATAGCAAGGGGAGAGATGCCAGATGTAGGTGATGGGGAGGAAGGCAGCAAATCACACTGCCATGTGTGTACCTATGCAACAATCTTGCATGTTCTTCACATGTACCCCAAAACCTAAAATGCAATAAAATAAATAAATGGGAAAAAAAAGAAATTTAAAACCACACACAAACACAACACGAAGCACATGTTAAGAAGCTAAAGTTGTTTCACTGGGGAAGATGTGCCAAAAAGATCTTAATAATTGTCTTCAGAAATCTCAGTGACTATCATGAAAAAGGAAGATTTCACTTGTTTGGGGCAGCTTCAGAGGACATGAGTTATGAAGAAAGATATTTTGCTGCATTATAAGAAATAATTTAACCCTGACCCAGGAGGCTATGTTGTATTTCCCCCTTGATGTTCATAGGCAAAATCTTGCCAGCCATCACAGATGTTGTGACAGAATTTCTTTCACTCATTCAACAAATATTGAGTGGGCACCTATTTTGTGCTAAGCATTGTTTTGGCAAAATAAAAGCAGAGATGATTTTCCTACCCACTTGAAACTTACCTCCCTGCTCAGTTTGGTGATATGGGAAGGAAAGAAGCGCCACATGTGATTGGAAGGCTAGCCCTAAGATCAGTGGCAGGGATTGGTGCACAGTTAGGAGAATGAGGCTTGAGAAAGAATATGAGCTCATCTGAGCCCTTCTACCTATGGATTTTATAGCTCAGGGCAGAGTAATAAACCTTTTTGATTCATCTTCTCCATTAGTAAAACAAGCTCTTACATTTTCACTCAAGCAATACCTCATCCTTGAAGTATATCTTATTTGGAGAAAATTCTAAGAAACTCTAGATTTCTTCCATGCCTAGCTTTCTTCTAAGGAAAGCAACCTCAGAATGTTGTTCATAGTACAAAGAGTTTGTTTGTTTAATTCTCACACTTTTCTTTTCCAAGTGTGAGAATTAAAACAGCCTTCCTATGATGGTTGCAGTAAATAGTTTTAGGTCCTGGTTTCGAAAGCAAAGGCAGATCATATACCCTAAGGACCTTGATGGCAACTCTACCCAATAGAACCTCCCACATTGAATGACAAACAGCTCACCAGACTCTATCTTAGGCTGATGCACTCAGAGAAGGTAAGTCATTAGAACGGTCATTCTGTCTGTGTTTTTCACGGGTTTGCTATACCATCTGTCTTAATCAGTTTGCGTTGCTGTAAAGGAATACTTAACCCTGGATAATTTATCATTTTATTGAGCATGTGTATGTGGTTCATGGTTCTTCAGACTGTAGAGGAATCATGGCACCGGCATCTGCTTCTGGTGAGAGCTTCTAGCAGCTTCCAGTCATGGCGGAAGGTGAAAGGGAGCTGCCGTGTGCAGAGACCACGTGATAAGAGAGGAAGCAAGAAGGGGAGGAGGGAGATTCCTTCTTTTCACAAAGAATAAGAGTGAGAACTCACTAACTACCAAGAGAATGACACCAAGCCATTCACACACATGACCCAAACATCAGATCCCACCTCCAATACTGGGCTTCAAATTTTAACATAAGAATTGGCTGAAGCAATCAAACTATATCTAAACCACAGCACCGTGAAGTCTTGAAACTGCTTGGGTGACCAAATATAATGTCTCTCAAGTTATTCCCCTTCTTCAAACTCTGTTGATGTCCCATTGCATTCAGAATAAAAACAAGAGTGGTAGTGCTCCCCTCCCTGTGTCCATGTGTTCTCATTGTTTAACACCTGCCTATGAGTGAGGAAATAGGGGAGGGACGGTGCGGGGTGGGAAGCTGGGGAGAGATAGCAAGGGGAGAAATGCCAGATGTAGGTGATGGGGAGGAAGGCAGCAAATCACACTGCCACGTGTGTTCCTATGCAACAATTTTGCATGTTCTTCACATGTACCCCAAAACCTAAAATGCAATAAAATAAATAAATGGGAAAAAAAAAGGGAAGACACGCATGAGATTCCCCCTAAATCTGAAAAAAAAAAACAAGAGTGGTGAATGAGCTATAAGTCCTTGCATGCCTGGCTTCTGCCGACCTCTGCCTTGCCTAACTGTCAACTGGCTCTCATTCTTTTGTTCTGGTGTTATTGCTCTTCTCTGGATTTCTTCACATGCCACAGGGCCTTTGTATACCCTGTCCATAAAGTCAGGGTCCAGATCATTTTGTTTGTTTGTTTGCTTTTCTTGCTCAGCAGTGGGTCTCAAATTTCTACCATAGTTGCTGACAAAATGTAGACACCAAATAAATAAATAAGTATCACCCTATTTTCATAAAAATATTTATCATAGCTCCCCACCACCATAAGTTGTCTGAATGTGTAGCTTCCCTATGACCTGCTTGATATACTAAAACCTTTAACATATATGAGAATGAACAGCATGGTGGTTAGGTTTTGGGGCTCTGGAGCAATTATTTTCTGTTGAAGTTCCTGATTCTCCATTTATTAACTGGGTGAACTTAGGCAACTGTTTTTTTAATCTTTAGATGAAGGATTTCAATACTAAATTCCAATAGATACATTTGTCTTGCAGACCCAGTGATCTATCACAACCTGGCATGTAGCTCTCTTTCAATAACTTTCAATTGTACATATTGCATATTAGCTTATAGGTAGAGGTGGCTGTTTTCTGCTTTATTACCTCTGACTGATCTGTTTTATACAATGGAGTATTAAAAATTGAGAGTGGAAAGTATAAGATAGCCCCATAATTTTATTATTCCTTTTTTTTTTAAGACAGAGTTTTTGCTCTTGTTGCCCAGACTGAAGTGCAATGACACGATCTTGGCTCACTGCAACCTCTGTCTCCTGGGTTCAAGCAGTTCTCCTGCCTCGGTCTCCTGAGTAGCTGGGATTACAGGTGCACACCACCACTCTTGGCTAATTTTTGTATTTTTAATAGAGATGGGTTTCACCATGTTGATCAGGCTGGTCTTGAACCCCTGACCTCAGGTGATCCTTGGCCTCCCAAAGTGACGGGATTACAGGTGTGAGCCACAGGGCTCAGTCTATTACTGCTTTTAAATATACTCCATCCTTACATCCCAGGGATTGCAATGTGTTCCTGATGTGAGGGATTTAAGAGTAACCATGGTTCTCTATGAGTCTGTGTATTGTCTCCTAGGTGAGTTGAGTTCCTTAAAGGGTTGGGACCATAGCTGTATAGATTACTCTTACACCACTTCCATCTATAGTGGTGACTTAATGTGCCTAGGCTGCTGTAACAAAATGCTGTAGACTGGCTTATGTAGCAAGACATTTATTTCTCACATTTCTGGAGGCTGGGAAGTCCAAGATCATGGAACTGGTATGGTCGGGTTCTTGGTGAGGGCCCTCTGCTCACTTGCAGACAGGAGCCTTCTCCCCGTGTCCTCACATGGCAGGGACAGCAAAAGTTCTGGTCTCTTTTTCTTCTTATGAGGACACTGACCCCATCATGGAGGTCCCACCTCTTGCCCTCATCTATATGAAGTCACCTCCCAAAGGCTTCATCTCCAAATATCATCATATCAGTGGTTTGAGTTTCAACATATGAATTGGGTTGGGGGGCATAAGCATTCAGTCTATAACAAGTGGCGATGAAGATTCTAGAAGATAATGCATGTGGAAGGGCCATGCATAGGATTTAGTACACAGTAGGTGCTCAGGAAATGTTTATGAGTCTGCATTTGAATGAAGAAGGCTGCTGTTAACTGGCCTTATGTGATAAGAGTAATTGTAGCTGACTAACTCCCCTTGGGGAGCCCCAGACATTGTTAATAGAAAAAATTTCATAGTTACATGAGAGGCATATATTGTGTAGATTCTTCAAGTGGTTCATTAATTTACAGTCTCACATTTTATTAAATTAATTTGAACTTTAATGAAAAAAAAAACTAAGCCAAAGTGATTTCTGTCTTGGGGAGAAGATAGCATTTGTATGCAAGTTCAGGGAATAGGATGCCAGAGAAGAGATGTGTGCCTCCTAAATTTCCCTGGAGGTTATAGTCTATCAACTTACAGAGCAAAAAGTTTAAAAAGATAATCTTCTACACCAAAACGGTGACTTTGTCATTAATGGGGAAATCTCAGGTAAAGGACATGGTGAAACATGAGAAACACGGTAACCAGGAAGAAAGAGTGGGGACCAGGCAGGAGAGGGACTGGGACACTTGGCTGAGCTATGGAGAGAGACCCCAAGAAGGCCTTTAATAGCATATATAAGCTTGAGAGTTTCGAGGTGTTTCTGGAAGGTGATCCCACCCAAGGGTGACATAGTGGCAAGCATGCCACTCAGCTATCTAAAGGACAGGAAATATCTCTTCTTAGGTAGGCAAATAGTGATTTAGACCATTCAGCATCTCCAAAGCTCATCCCCGATTTTACCCAGGAATATTTTAGCTGCAAACAGCAAAGCACCAAATCAAATTGCCTGAAGCAGTGAATTTATTTGGCTAAATTAACTGAAAAGTTCAAGGGCAGGATTTTAGGAATAGTTGGGTCCAAGTCCTAAAATGATACCTTTAGGAACTTGTGTTCTTTTCATCCATTGACTCAGTTTCCCTAATGTTGCCTTTATCTCAGGCAGGCTCTTATTGCATGGTCCCAGAGATGGCCACAAGCAACTCTAGAACTGCAGGCTCATATCCTACCCACCAAATAGTCCCAGAAGCAAGGAGCGTCTCTATGTCAATATTTCTGTGGAAGGCCTGAAATTTTGTTTTATTGCCCCAGCTTGGGCCATGTGTCTATTCTCTGATCACTGTTCTCAGGGATCATGGAGGGGCCTGGCTGGCCAGCTTAGGTCATGTGTTCACATCAACAGCTAGACCCTATATGGGGCCGGCCCCATCAAAAAGACACAGTCGTAAAGTTCTGTTGGGACAGCTTCTCATAGGATAATTGGAGTGCAATGGTCGTGAATTTGAGGTAGGCAGAAATAACATTATTCTCTTTATTTAGGACACAGCTTTTTGGTCCCTAACACCAAGGGAAAGGCACTTACCTCAGTAAAGGATGCTGTGGTCAGGGATTCTAGTCTCTGGGGCAGAGTGAAAAATCAGGATGTGGGTCAAAAGATGAATTGCACATCTTAGAATAACATGGTGAAATTGGGAGTCCGTTGTGGCTAGAGACATGTGAGAGTTTGTGCTATTTGCTCCTCTCTTCTTAGTATTTCTCTCACCATGCTTGATACATAGTAGGTGATCAAGAAATAGTCAATAATGAGTGAAAGTATATTAAAACAGGACAGCTACTGCTACTGCTGCTACTAATATGAAAATCACAGTAGTGTTTAAACAATAAAACGAGCCAGATTTCCAAGAAAAACAGCCACCTGCTACATATCTGTTAACTGATATTTATGGGATGATTATATGTGCCACATATTATGCTAAGTCTCTTCATTTCAATATCTCATTTAATCTTCACAACAACTCTACAAAGGCAGGTAGATTATTACCCCCATTTTACAAGTGAAGCTCAGAAAGTTTAGGTCGGCCAGACACAGTGGCTCATGCGTATAATCCGAGCACTTTGGGAGGCCGAAGGAGGTGGATTACATGACATCAGGAGCTTGAGACCAGCCTGACCAACATGGTGAAATCCCATCTCTACTAAAAATACAAACATTAACCAGGCATGGTGGCGTAGAATACAAACATTAGCTGGGCATGGTGACACATGCCTGTAATTTCAGTTACTCAGGAGGCTGAGACAGGAGAATCACTTGAATCTGGGAGCTGCGGTGAGCCAAGATCACCCCACTGCACTCCAGCTTGGGTGACAGAGTGAGATGCTGTCTCAAAAAAAAAGTTTGGTCATTTGTTCAAGATTGATGTTGCCTTAGTTAAGCTAGACTGTACAAACAGCCCCCAAATTTCCATATCCATACACCGTGAAAGTTGTTTCTTGCTCATTCCAAGTCCTATATGGGTTGGCAGGATGGGTTCTTCTCGACAGTCATTCAGACACCTGGCGTATTTAGTTATGTGGCTTTAACTTCTCCCAGGGTCATGTCCTGCTTTGTACCATCTGCTAGATGAGGAAAGAGAGGCGAGATGGAGGAAGGTCACTAGATGTGAACCAGCTTGACTGAGGTGGTTCACTCCACTCCTGCTCACAGCCCACCAATAAAATTAATCATGTGGCAGCTGGGCCCGGATCTGGTGACTTATGCCTCTAATCTGAGTCCTTTGGAAAGCCAAGACAGGAAGATTGCCTGAGGTCAGGAGTTCAAGACCAGCCTGGCCAACATAGTGAGACCCCCATCTCTACAAGAAAATATAATATAAGGAAATTAGCCAGATGTGGTAGCTTGTGCCTGTAGTCCCAGCTAGTAAAGGAGGCTGAGGCAGGAGGATCACATAGGCTCAGAAGTTCACAGCTACAGTGAGTTGATGATGCCACTGCACTCCAGCCTGGGCAACAGGGTAAGACCCTGTCTCAAAGATAAAATAAAAAGTCACATGGCCTCCCCCATATCCAAGGAGGACTGGGAAATGTGGTCTCTGTGTGTGTCAAGGAAACAGCATATTACATGATCACTGGTGAATAACAACAGTCACATGTTCACCTACACTCACATCCCCTACCATGTACAAGTTACACTCACCCCACACTCATTCATACACTGCCCAGCACTGATGGGTGTCATTTCACCTGGTCATTACTAAAATTATGTTGCTTGTTGCCTGGCCTCTACTTTTTTTGTGTGTCTTTGCCCTGACGTCTGCCTATACTTTTCCTACTGACAAAGGGAATATTTTTGAGAGCGGTCAGGACCAGAGTTACCACAAACTGGGCACTGAAGTAGAGACTTCCTGCCAGGCCTGATGACTGTCTGTACCTGTCAGTCAAATTCCACCTCCAAAAATTGTCTCTGCTGCAGCAGACTGAAAGCCGAGATAATTTGATCATTTGATTCTAAGGAGATTCAGTGATATTAGTTGAGTGAATATGAAATGTGCCTTTAAACCCATCCCCTTCCCAATCTTTTTGATCATTAGATTTGCTCTTAATCTCATACACAGACATTCTGTGATTTTTTTTTTTTCCTTTTTGGCAGGTTAATTAAACCTGTCTTTAATTTTCTCCTTTTTCAATTCCGCCTGAGCGCTGGGGAAAAGATCTGAGTTTCCAATCTCTGGCAGCATTTGTTATGGAAAATTCCAAATATTCGGAACCATAAACCATTCCCGTGGTGAACCTGAGCCGGCCAGCTTTGGTCATTGTAGGCTGCCTGGACTCATACCTCACTGCACTAGCAACTTTAACTTGGGGGAAGGGAGGTCACTTAACGAGAAAATTGAACAATAAAAATCTCAGGAAATTGGATATTTAAACATTCAAAGTAATTGATATTGAAGAAAAAGTATGATCAACTAGAATTATATCCACACAATCTATTGCCCATTAATTGGAACATCCACATAACCCTAAGCTAAAATTATGAGGGTTCATTACAGGTGTAATCAGACACAATCGTCTTCATTCCATATATCAGCCATCCACGTGCTCTAAAAATCCTCCTTGCCTTTGTGTCTCCACATTCCTAGTACAGAAAGTTCAGATCTGATGCTTTCATATCAGATGGCAATTTCTAGGGCATTGTGCCCCAGAAATTCTACTTTAAATACAAGACTTAGAAAAATATAAAAAAGGTTGAAATACCATCTAGACAGCTGGAGGTAAAGAACATGAAAAGTGATGCCCTTAAAGGGGAAAAGAAGGTTAAAAAAAAGGAAGAAAGAAACTTTCTCTGTATTTACGGCTAGAAGAGACTGTCTGAAGAAAGAATTCTTCACCTAGCCAAGACACCCACTACCGCGTCACATGATTGCTCTGAGACGTGGTTTTCGGCATACACCGGCGCTCGCCTAATCTCAACATAAACCCCAAGAAATATGAAAAAAACAAAAACAAACCAAATCAACAGGAACAGCTCTATCCGAGCAGAGGCCTTGAGTCACACAAGCTTCCCAAATATCCCCTCCACCTCCTGGGCCTTATCACCTTCTCCCATCCTGGCTTGCTTCAGTCTGAAGGTTTTCCAATGTCCCGTGGCACAGAAGTAAGTCCTTTGTGAATTTCACGTCCCTCTTCTGACACCTCCTCAGTGCATTTTTCTCTTTCCCACCTTGCATTCTGGGAGAAGCAGTGTGGTTTTTCATCTGTGCATCTCTAGCGCCTGGCTTGCCTCTGTGACCTAGCTATCCACCCCTCTGTTCTTGTCTGTTAGGCTCTCCCTCTCCCCTGTTGAAAGGTGAGCTCAAGGCCAGGGACTGAGTTTTGTTCATAACTGCATGCGCAGTACCTGGTATACATAATTATACCTAATAGTAGAGTACACAATAATTACAGACTGGACTAGTTGGATTTCTTCCATTCATCATCTGTTGCTCAATAGATGTTTATAAGACACTGTAGACACTTTGCCTTCCATGTCTAGTTCACTGGTTTTTAAAATGCGGATTACAGTCCAATAGTAGATTGTAAGTAGCATTAAGAATATAAAAAGCAGGCCACGTGGCTCACATCAGTAAACCCAATGCTTTTGAAGGCCCAGGTGGGAGGATCACTTGAGGTAAGGAGTTTGAGACCAGCCTGGGTAACATAGTGAGATTCTGTTTCTACAAAAAATAAGAAAAAGTTAGCCAAGCATGGCGACACTGGCCTGTAGTCCCAGCTACTTGGAAGGCTAAGGCAAGAGGGTGGCTTGAGCCCAAGGGATCGAGCCCACAGTGAGCTATGCTCACATCACTGCCCTCCATCCTGGGTCACAAAGCGCGATTCTGTCTCAAAAAATAAAATTAAATAAATAAAAGCTGTAGAACTCGATGAAATAGGAAAGAATGGGAAAGGATAGGGTATGCCAGGCTAAGACTAGGACTCGATAGGATAGAAATTGTCAGAACATACTTCACCTATCAGGTTAATACTATTTCTTGAGAAATATACATTATACCTATGTATGCATATATAGCAATATAAGCATATACCTACAGACATAACTGTATATGGTGGGGGAGTGAGTGTATTTTGGGTGACAACTTAAGAATTTTGAAAGTCAGCCGGGTGCGGTGGCTCACGCCTGTAATCCCAGCAATTTGGGAGGCCGAGGCGGGTGGATCATGAGGTCAAGAGATCAAGACCATCCTGGTCAACATGGTGAAACCCCGTCTCTACTTAAAATACAAAAAATCAGCTGGGCATGGTGGCGCATGCCTGTAATCCCAGCTACTCAAGAGGCTGAGGCAGGAGAATTGCTTGAACCCAGGAGGCGGAGGTTGTGGTGAGCCGAGATTGTGCCATTGCACTCCAGCCTAGGAAACAAGAGTGAAACTCAGTCTCAAAAAAAAAAAAAAAAAGAATTTTGTAAGTCATTGATCTAGATAACTTATGCTAAGGTTTTAGTAGCAGAAATAAGTTGATGATGACAGTGTGTTTTGTCAAGTCAACATGGTGACCAGGAAGTTCAAAGTTTAACTTTCAACACTAGTAGGGCACACTCATTAGCCCCATGGGCTGCTTATGTGTTCTGTTTTTTGTTTTTATTTTGAGATGGAGTCTCGCTCTGTTGCCAAGGCTAGAGTGCAAAGGTGCGATCTCAGCTCACTGCAACCTCCGCCTTCCAGATTCAAGTGATTTTACTGTCTTACCCTGCCCAGTAGCTTGGATTACAGGTACGCACCACCACGCCCAACTCATTTTTTTTTTTTTTTTCAGTAGTGGCAGGGTTTCATTATGTTGACTAGGCTGATCTCAAATTCCTGATCTTAGGTGATCCACCCGCCTCGGCCTCCCAAAGTGCTGGGATTACAGGCATGAGCCACCACACCCAGCCATGTGTTCTGTTTTAATCCCTGGTTTTGATTTTCTATTCTGAGTTACATTTTCCTTGGTTTGGAGACATGCTTGCATGCAAATTAATTAAAACCCACTTTAATAGAATCTGTTGGCTGGGTGCGGTGGCTCACACCTGTAATTCCAGCACTTTGGGATGCCAAGGCGGTTGGATCACCTGAGGTCAGGAGTTCAAGACCAGTCTGGCCAACAAGGTGAAACGCTCTCTATGCTAAAAATACAAAAATTAGCCAGATGTGATGGCAGGCACCCATAATCCCAGCTACTTGGGAGGCTGAGGCACAAGAATTGCCTGAACCTGGGAGATGGAGGTTACAGTGAGCCAAGATCCCACCACTGCACTCCAGCCTGGGTGACAGAGCAAGACTCAGTCTCAAAAAACAACAACAACAACAAGAAAACAACAAAACAAAACAAAAAATTGGAATCTGTTGTTTCCAACTCCCCAGCAACCTGCCCTCAACTATAACCATTTTATTTTTTTTTAGGGGAACGATTGGTTTTTTATTCTCAATCCATGTTTTTCTAGGGGTTTTTTTGAGAAGAAAAGCCCTGCCACTTCCAGTTCCTAAGAGTCCTTACAGAAGCTGTGCAGCATGGCCAGTCCCCATATGTTATTCTCTGTCCATAGTCTTGAGTTCAGATCCGTTCATGTCACTCAGGATGACCCGGTGAGATCCAATTCTGGAACATAGGCTGGAATTACGGCGAAGGGCCATCATCTCTTTGTAAGGTGGAAGACTAGAATGATAGCAGGCTATCCCGTAAAGGCAGCCTATCTGAGACTAATACCACAAGATGAAATAGACATAAGAAACAGAAAGAGACCTTGAATTTGGACTTTAACACATGCCACCCTGCATCCAGCCTTGACCAAAGCCAGACATAGTTCCTCTTTCCAAATTAAGCCTGTTTGAGCTGATTTTCTGTTTGATACAACTGAAACAATTCCAGCTAGTATACTCACCTTAAAACCTCTATAGAATGAGGATTGTGGCACATTTCCATTGTTGTTTTCGACAATTCACTTCTCCTCTTTGTAATTTTGCCACCTTTTTGAGCAGCGATTGGGGAAAGAGGCTACTTCCCCATGCCCTGGACATCAGGCTGGGTCATTGCATGATTTGCTTGAACCAATGAGAAGTGGCCGTATGTCAGCCCCAGCAAAAGCTTTGAGACTTCTTGTGTGTGCCTGACTGCCTCTTATTTTTTCCCCTCCGCCTTGAGAAAGACAAGTCCCAGATATGTTTTCAGCCTGGGTTCTGCAATGGGAAGACCCTTGGAGCAGGGCCCAGTTGACCCACAGTCCACAACTTACAGCATAAGCAAGAAATAAACTCTCAACATTGTAAGCCAGTGAGATTTGGTGCTGCTTTGTTTTAGCAGTCTTCAGTATTGATTTATTTTGCATTCATCACCACACTCACTCCATATTCATTTTCCAGCATGCAATTGTGACCACACGCACACGAACACACACACATCAAAATCCCTTACACATTCTCCTCCACTGACATTAGCTCTCGTGCTTAACAAGTAGACCTGAAATAGAAGAAACATTTCAAAATCCTCTGTAGGGATTCCAAAATAACAGAGTGAGCAGAGGAGAGTACTGCCGTGGATGCTGAAAAAGAGATGAAATAATCCATCCTAGAAGCCTGGCTTCAGGAAACAGGTAGCACAGACACTGTGGGATGCTATTGTTAACCCTCTGCATGGCGACTTTTGGGCTGCACCCGGGATGCTGGACCACGGAGAGATGAGATTTCAGAGTCAGGATTTCATCTTTGGTCCCTGCAGAAGCAGAGTAGCTCTGGCCTCCTGCAAGGCTGTCTGTGATTGGAACAAATTTCAAATCCATTAAGTCAACCAGACTGTGGCGGATGCTGCAAATATGTTCGTAAACAAGACACATGAGGTTTCTGCTGCCACAGAGTTTTTATTACAACTGAAAGAAGGAGGCAGAGCCACAGGATGTGCGAGAAAAAAAATACAAACTCCTTGCCTCAATATTCGGATGACTTCAGAAAGGGGCAGATGCTGTGAAGAAGTGGGCTGACGTGGTAAAGAATGTGGAGATTGGAGGGGAGGAGCCACTGTGAATGAGTGTGTCAGGGAAGGTCTGTCTGGGGAGCTTTTGAGCTGAATGGTGAGGACAGAGATGAGGAGGAGAATGCTCAGGATGGAGAGGACAGTAAGTGCAAAGGCCCTGTGGCAGTGAATACTGGAGCTCGACTAGATCTGAGTTTCTCCCTGCTTTCCTGGGTACATTCATTACTGGACTGTGTTTCTAGCCCCTTTGTGGTGGGGGAGGACCTCCTGGCTGAGTTCTAGCCTATACCATACAGGTGGAAGTGATGTTCACTACCTCCAGACCTGGCCACACAAGCCTCTGACATGTTCCCCTGTGTTCTCCATTGGTTCCTGTCTGCCGGCTGAATACCACCACTCAGTAAAGCCCTCAGGAGCCATGAGCTGAAGACGGAAGAGACTCCATCAGTTGTAGTACCCAAAAGAGCCCCTCCCTGCCACTGACCTGTATTGGACTGAGAAGAGAGTGAACAAATAAAAGAACTTACTGTGTTAAGTCTTCCAGCTCTCAGGTGGGAGGTATTTGTTAGAGGAACTAGTGACAATTGTCCTGTCTCCTAGTACCCTGAGGCAAGAAAAACCTTTCCGTGGCCTTCAAATGGAGAGAAAGTCTGCATGGCCCCCAGAGAACCTACCGTTCTCTTAGGAGTAGAGGAAGAAACATGCCTTGGGTGCCCCTGTTCCTCTGTCCTCTTGGTCCCCTGCATTGTGTAAACCTGCCATGAACTTCACTCTAGTCTAAGGTATAATAGTCAGTAAACCCATTTGTCAGATGAGGAAACTGAGTCCCGGGGGAAAAACACCTCTGAGTTTCCAGTTTCTTTTACTGTTGAGGAATTCAGTAACACAGTTCCTTCACTCTACATGGTAAAACCTGGCAGTTGCTGGGCTGTTATCTCTCACCCTCCCCAAAGATTGGCCACAAGCTCCCTTTGCTATCCTTCCCATCCTTGCACTTTGTTCTTGTAGACATTTGACAAATGTAGACATTTTACATGGCACTTCTTATGGGCCAGGAACTATTCTATGGGCTTTGCAAATATTAACTCATATAATTATTTTACCAACCCTATTAAAGGATTACATGATCATGCCCATTTTTCAGATGAGGAAACTGAGGCATAAGGTAGTGTAGAAACTTGTTGAAAGTCACACAGCTTGCAAGTAATGGAGCAGGGATTTAAACCCAAGTCACCTGGTCTCCAAATCTGTGCTCTTCACCACTATGCTATAATGACCCGTGTTCCGTATCCAATTTCCACACTTGTGTTTGTGGTCCTTGTATTTTCAGGCAAATGGAACATAGCTATCATCCAGACTCTGTTATTCCATCCCCAGCTTCTACTGATAAGCATCCCCAACTTCCAGGGATCAGCTGGGTCAATCTAGTAACATCCTTCCCATCTCTGTGGCTCGACTGGCTGCTTCCTGGGTACAGGAGAGAGCAAATGACGTCCATGGAGCCCCCTTTATTTTTTTGTTTTCTTTTACATAGAAAGGGTTTCGCTCTTTTGCCCAGACTGGAGTACCATGGTACGATCATAGCTCACTGCAGTCTCGAACTCCTGGATTCCAGTTATCCTCCTGCCTCAACTTCCTGAGTAGCTGGGATGACAGGTATATGCCACAATTCCCAGGTATTTTTCACTTTTTAAAAAGTTTTTTGTATGGACAAGATCTCACTGTTTCCCAGGCTGGTCTTGAACTCCTGGGCTTGATCGATCCTCCCTGTCCAGCCTCCTGAGTGGCTGGGACTTGTACCACCACTACTTTCACACCTGGCTAATTTTTTATTTTTCTGTAGAGACAGGGTCTCATTATGTTGTTCAAGATGATCTTGAACTCCTGGGCTTAAGTGATCCTCCTGCCTTGGCCTCTCAAAGCACTGAGATTACAGGTGTGAGCCACCACATCTGGCCTGCTTTCTGAAGTTGTGTTTAGAGAAGCTTAAAAGATAATCCCCAACATAAAGCCACAAAATGACTGGGTGCAGTGTCTCACGCCTGTAATCTAAGCACTTTGGGAGGTCCCGGGGGGCGCGGATCATGAGGTCAGGATTTCGATATCAGCCTGGCCAACGTGGTGAAACCCTGTCTCTACTAAAAATACAAAAATTAGCCGGGTATGGTGGCAGGTGCCTGAAATCCCAGCCACTCGGGAGGCTGAGGTGAGAGAATCACTTCAACCCACGAGGCGGAGGTTGCAGTGAGCCAAGATCAAGCCACTGCACTCCAGCCTGAGCGACAGAATGAGACTCTGTCTCCAAATAAAAAAAAGCCATAAAACTTTGCAAGAGGTTGTATGTGGGAAGAAATCTCACCAACATACCGGGTGAAAGGGTGCTCTATATGTCATCTGAAATGATCCTTCCTCCATCCTTCCACTTTCAGAGCTCTGAGAATTCCAATGTCTTGAAAAGCTGTCATTTTATTTTCTCCCAACTCCCCTGCCTGTGGCTGCAGCGTCCCTCATAGTGAACACTCTTCAAAGTGCTCCAGTGAAATGCCCTGAGAGAAGTAACTTTTGGGGTTTTTTGTTTGTTTTCCAGAACCAAATATTTAGGCTCTTCAGAGAATGGTCTTCCCCGGAGTACACAGAATCCTGCGGCTTGATTTGGTGCCAATCTGGCGCTCCCAGTTTTAAGAATGTCGGTGGAACCAAACCAATAAATTATCTGCAACAAATTCCTACCAGTATAAAAACTGCTTCCACAACATCTCTGACAAGGAAGCCACTCCGCCCTGACTGGAACATGGTTTAATGACAAGAGGCTCAGTCCCTTTCCATCCGTACATGGCATGTGAGCTTTGGAAGTCAATTTCTCACAATGAGCCCAAACCTGCCCTTTGCAAATTCAATTCATTAGCCTGCTTCTATCTCATGGTCCATAGGTGATTAAGCAGTTCCATTTTCCTGCCAGGCACTGTCCAAAGATTCACATATGATCTCATCTGAAATTTCATAGCAGGAAATAAATATGATCCAATTCACTTTGGGAGGCCAAGGTGGGTAGTTCACCGGAGGTCAGGAGATCGAGACTAGCTTGGCCAACATGGCAAAACCTCGTCTCTACTAAAAATATAAAAATTAGTCGGTTGTTATGGTGTGCACCTGTAATCCCAGCTACTCGGGAGGCTGAGACAGGAGAATCGCTTGAACCTGGGAGATAGAGGTTGCAGTGAGCTGAGATTGCACCACTGCACTACAGCCTGGGAGACAGAGCAAGACTCCATCTCAAAATAAATAAATAAATTTGATGCAATTAAGATTGTCACTTTACAAGTGAGGAAACTAAGGTGCAGGGTTAAGCAAGCTCTTATGCCCATGTAATTTGCATTGGCTTGCACAGCTACTAAGCAGAACAGGCAATCTCTCATTATAAGTTTATGCTCTTACCAGCCATCTTATTGGGATTGAGGCTTAGGTTTAATGATATTGGATGACTTATGATCAAGGACCCAGGAATGCTCAAATATAAACACAATACGCCATCTAATTTCACCATGAAGAGGCTAAGGAATATACACATGGAATCAAAACAGCATTAAAAAAAATACTTGCACAAGTGCCAGTCCATTGAATTCAGAGCTCTGGTGAAAGTCTGTTGGGACACTCAGTTTATCTATTTATCTATTCAGGCTTAATAGATACATTGATTTATCTAAACCCAACATCATACCCCTCCTTGTTCTAAATCTAAGTATTAGGCTTTGTATGGTGGCTTATATCTATAATCTCAGCACTTTAGGGGCTAAGGCAGGAGTATCCTGTGAGGCCAGGAGTTCAAGACCAGCCTGGGCAACATAAGGTGACCCCCATCTCCACAAAATTATATATATTTTAAATTAGCCTGGCATGGTGGCATATGCCTGTAGTCCCAGCTACTTAAGAGGCTGAAGCAGGAGGATTGCTTGAGCTCAGGAGGTCAAGGCTGTGGTGAACTATGATCGTGCCACTGTACTTCAGCCTGGATGACAGTGAGATCCTATGCTAAAAATACAAACATACACCACACATACATAAAATGGGGAAAACAGCCTCACATGAGCCTACCTGCTGGTTATTCTGTAGCTGCACCCCTGCCCCCCATCAATTTTTCAGCCTTCTAAGCCATGCCTGGCACCCCAGGAGGCTGGACATATATAAGCACTACATCACTGGGACCGTTTACTGACTCTTTTCCCCTTGAATTAAGACAATGATAGCACTTGCAGGAACTCAGACAGTGGGAGGAAAAAGCAGCTGAGATATTTTCCTCTGCCTCACCCCTGTTTTGGTGCCTTCGTATTTGTAGAAGATCAGCGTGTCTATGGCTCCTTTAGGGCAGCCCCCTCCTCTGTGGTTCCACATCTCGTTGAGCTCTCAAATGCCAGCTTCTCAACTGGCACTTTCTAGCTTTGGGAAGCAGTGTTGGAGTCTCATTTTTGCTGGTCCCTTGGTGTCTCATTATCTTTTGTGGGTTTCCTTAACCCTCCCCGCATCTCCATAAATAATGTCTTTATTAAAGTTCTGAGCCATTGGGAACAGAATTCTATTTTTTATCAGGGCTATGATAGGTCACACACATAGCCTATGGAAGAAAAAGCTGGCCAAGTCTCTAGAGCAACCCTGAATTTACTTACCCATTCATTGATACTGAGTCAGAAAGGGAGATATGGGAGGGTCTCGAGGGGGTCCTTGACTTAGCTTATGCATTTAGACATAAAGAGTGAGAAAAAGAGGAAGGAGCCCCATACATAGACAGTAACTACCTGTTACAGCTCAATGAACCCCACCTGCTGGCAATCACGAACTGATCCAAATAGCAATGATGTCTGCTGCTTTGGGCAGGGATATGGAAGTAACCTTGCAGAGAGGAGAAATGTCTAAGACTCCCTCCCATTATTTGTAACATTTTCTCTATGACAATTATTTGAACCATCAAAAATGCCAAACCAGGCCCACTGATTGACTAATTGATTGTTGTAGGTCTGGTACCTTCTACGGCTCCTTATTTGATTAGATTCTGGGCACCCCACCACTTATCACATTCTCCAAAAAATTCCTGGAAAATCTGTTCATGGAATGAGAATATACATTCCAGGCCAGGTGGGGCGGGAGGGGAGAGCAGTGGAAAATTTGCTTTCTTCTTTCAGAGCTTGGCCTTTCCATGTTCTTAGTAGCTGGCCTTGTCAAAATATCCCTCTGATGGTTCTAGGTGCATTTGGGGGTCCCCCAAAACACCAGGTCTTCTTGTTTGTTAGAGATGTGAATAACACTGTAACCCATAATTCCTAATACTATAATTGCATGCCTGTATTCTTTAATTTAAATATAAATTGCATCTGGAGTAAAAGGCATGAACTACCCTTCTGCCCTCAAGATATGGACAGTCCTTGTTCTTTAGAACAAGAGTTTGAGAAATCTATATCTGTGCCCTACAGTTTGTATTTCTGTAAGAAGAGGAATCTAGTGCCTACCCTGTGCCTGGAACTATATAAAGTATTTTATATTCATTACTGAATGCACAGCATCCTTATCAACTGAACTGATATTACACACACACACACACACACACACACACACACACATCTTATTTTATGGGTGATTAGATTTGGCCCCTGAGAAATACATTTTCCAACCTTAAAAGGTGGTGGAGCCAACGTTCAGGCCCAGACTGGCTCCTGCAGAGGGAAGCTTTCAATAGCTCTGATAGACCGCCTTTCATGAAAATAGAATTTGGGACCCAGAGAAACCTTCTCCTGTCTCAGCTGAATCTGGGCAAAGTCAAATAGGAAAGGGATTCAGCCTTCCTTGGTCTTTTTGTTTTAGCCAGCCAGAACTGTTCAACCTTGAAAATCCCTCGTAGTATGTTTTGAGCCTGTTTTTCTCTAATTTCCAAGGAGTTGCGTTTAGCACTCAGTAAGTGACCTGAATCCCTGCCATTGCTGGGTTCCTTTCCAAAGCCGCCTCATGAATTTTGAGCAATAATGGCTGGTATTGTCTCCAAACCTGATCCTTTCATTCTCTGGGGGATGAAGGCCTAACCTAAAGGAAACTCTGCTTCCAAACTAGAATTCACCTTGCATATTGGTGGTTCTTGGACACAATCACCTTGACTTAATGCATTTTAGGAGCAGAGACCCTTACAAATCCCTCCAGGAACAGAGAAGAGAGAGGCCTCTGATAAACAGCCAAACATTGAAAATGTTTCATTCATTGTGTATTTCTCCATTGATGTGCATTGCCATGGTGACCTCTGATTATTTTGAACCAGGAGAGTTAATCCTATTGAATTTCTGTCCTAATAACTTAAGAAACTAATTTTCTATATAACAACATTCAAATGCACAATCTCATGAACCAAGCTTTAGTAAGTTAAACTAATTCATCCAATTGCATCCTGAGTCCAGAAATGCTGTTCTGCAGGTGGCAGAAGGGCAAGATCCGCTGGTAAATGGGTGTTGTGGACCGCAATCTCACTCTAAAAGATAACTCTTTATTCAGAAAAAGCAGAGACTCTTGTGGATTTCTTAGAATTTTCCAGAAACGGCAAGGCATGCTGGGATGCACAGAGATTTATTTTCTCTTTTTAATAAATATTTCAAAACCTGCCTGGTGCACCTGAAGGTGCATCAGCCCCTCCCTTCTTCTCCATTCTAGGCTTATTCTTCCCTCACTTCTGAAAGTATAGCCAGAGGCCTCGGAGCAAATGAATCTTAGAGTCAAGCTAACCCAGAGGCCTCAGAATAAAAGAGTCTTAGAATCAACTTAACCCAACTGGACTCTGGAAGTTGGTGACCAAGGAACCATCTTTTGTGCTGCTGCCCTAACCTCTTTTATGGCCAACTTTCACCTAATATTCTTAAGTTGTCCAAAGAAATTCTTCTGCCTCCTAATAACTGAACAGTCATGTTATTCCTACATTTTTTTGTCTAACCGCAAACACTTTGACTCAGACCATGGGACACATCGTTCTGCCTTGCTGCCTGGCCTCATTGTCCGATCCCCTTCATGGTGAATTTTGCCGTCATAATAACTGGATACCTCTTGCTCCAACTGTTTCTTATTTGCAAGCCCCTCCAGGCCTGGAAAAATCCCATGGGAAAATTTTCTAAGCTTTCTGACCCACTGTTTTCGTGACTGTTATATCTCTTCCCTTCTGCTACTGTGCCCTCTCCACCTGGTCACTGATTCAGAATGATGACAGAGACCCCTGGACTCTAAGGACACCATCTATTATCAACCTGAAGCAAAATCCAACGTTGGTCTTTGCAAGTTGGTAATCTCTTCCAAATCTTACTCTGCATCAGCGTATAGATCTTTACCAGGCTCCAGGCTCACTCTGTTCCCACCGGTCTTGTGTTGCCTTGATCACCGTGATCTTCCCAACAGAAGAGCAAGATATGAACAAAATCCACTTAGTTGTTAGTTTTAGCTCAGGTTAATTTAGTTTAAAAAACAAACAGAAACACATTCAGTATTTTTAATACACAGGGGCTTGCATTTAGCTGCAAGGTTGCTCAGGGAGCTCACAGGAACCTAGTAGGAACAAAGTAGAGTCAGGCTTTGCAGACTAAGTATTGTCTGTTGGCAGGGAACTAGGGAAGGGACAGCGAGGGGTGGGGAGTTGGGGAGGGATAACATGGGGAGAAATGCCAGAGACGGGTGACAGGGAGTAAGGCAGCAAACCACATTGGCCTGTATGTACCTATGCAACAATCCTGCATGTTCTTCACATGTACCTCAAAACCTAAAATGCAATAATATATATATTATTATATATAATACATATAATATATAAATATATACATGATTTATATATATTTTTTATTAAATAAATATATATCTATATACCTAAATATATATTTATTAATGTATGTTAATACATTATATATTAATATATATTTACTTATATATTAATATATTATATATTGATATATATAAATATATATTAATCTAAAATATATACATTTAGATATATATAGATATATATGATATATATTTTACATATATCATATATATTATATATATATTTATATATATATATATAAAATATATATATTTTTTAGATATATAGATAGATACATAAATTATCTATCTATCTAAAATAGATAGATAGATATATCTTTCTATCTATCTATCTATCTATCTATCTATATAGAATTTAAAAAAAAAAAGAAGAAACGCTGTATCTCCATCTCCTCTGGTGGCTATTTTCCTCTATACTAATTGGTTTCCCTTATATATTGACTCCCATGGTGAATCTTCCTTTCACCTTGAACTTGCATGTGGTCCTTAGGGGTCAATGAGACCTAAGACTCCATATTCATCTTTTGGCTTACTTCCCAAATCTTCCTTAGAGAGGGAGATGGACAAGGTAGACAGACACTGGGGGGCAGCAGCTTCTCTGTCCTCCTTCATGTTCTGAGAATGCGGGGATATGGGAAGTTGGAATCAAGTTGGTCACTGATCAAGCAAGAGGTCCTAAAAGGGGAATAACCACAGAGTGGACTTAGAGGAGTTTAAGTCCGAATTTCTGATGCATTGCATGTCCCGAAAAGTATAATAGGGAAGGACAGAATTTGAATCCAAAAGGAAATAACTGGAAATATTGGAGCAACAGGTTTTGAAAGAGTGATCCTGAAGGGACCTCTTTGAGGACTGTTGCCCTGGAAAGTGACACAGGAATCTGAGGACTCAGCTTTTAGGTCTCAACTCTTAGGAAGACCAGGGTTGGGTTTAAGGTTTGCCAGTCAGAGCTCCATGAAAGTTGAAGTTAGATTTTCCCGTAGACTTTCATTATTTCTCATGCGATCTCAGGGCCCCTGATGTCCGAGTTATATAACCTCCAGCCTATGTGCTTCTTTAAGTAAAGGAGCACCCCAATTAGCCTAGCATGTTATCCTCTCTGACGTCCAGATATTGGGAACATTTTCCCACCTCTTCTCCTGTGGCTTTTAGCTAGGGTACATGCTTTAGGTAAAATCACTCATTCATTCAGAAGAAAAACAGCTATGTGTGTTTATGATGCCATGGATACTGCACTCTTGATAAAGTTAGAAAGGCAGATAACACCCACTTTGGCCCAATCTAATGTGGGTGATATAGACACTATTTATATACTGCAATGTGATTAATGCTTTCACAATGATTTGCACAAAATGCTGATGGACAGAGAAAAGGAAGTGGCTTACCAGGCAGATCCTGGGGAAGCTCAACTAAAGAGGTGATGTTTGAATTGTCACTTGAAAGATGAAAAGGACCTCAACAGTTAGAGAGGGCAGAAAAGATATTCTAGGTAAAACAAACAAGTTGTGCAAGGCACGGCTATAAGAACATGGCATATATTAAGTGGATCCATTTTATCTGCAAGTGAAAGAAAACTCAGTTCAAACTAAACAACAAAAGGCACATCCAAAATCAAAAGAAATGTATTGATTCACCTAATTGGCAAACTCAGGAATATATTAGATTCAGGAAAGACTGGATGCAGGTACTCAAAATATCAATAATCTATCTATCTATCTATCATCTATCTATCTATCACCTATCTATCTATCTATCTATCTATCAATCATCCCTCTATTTCTGTCTCTAATCATTGCATTTGTTTTTTTTTTGAGACAGAGTCTCGCTCTTGTTGCCCAGGCTGGAGTGCAATGGTGCGATTTTGGCTCACCGCAACCTCCGCCTCCCGGGTTAAAGTGATTCTCCTGCCTCAGCCTCCGGATTAGCTAGGATTACAGGCATGCGCCACCTCGCCCAGCTAATTTTTTTTGTATTTTTGGTAGAGTTGGGGTTTCTCCATGTTGGTCCAGCTGGTCTTGAACTCCCAACCTCAGGTGATCTGCCTGCCTGGGCCTCCCAAAGTGCTGGGATTACAGGAGTGAGCCACCACGCCCAGCCTAATCTCTGTATTTCTGTGTGTTGGAATATTCTTTTCCTAAGAAATGGTAAAGATGGCCATTAAGCTACAGATTTATATTAACAAAATCAAAAGATTAAGTCCACAGGCAGGTTTTCTTTGGCTTGCTTGGGTCAGTTGTCCATTCCTAAACCCATCGCTGATACCAGAACTGGTTAGTCTGGTTAGCTGGACATGAGTCTGTACACTGAGTTTCTCAGAGTGGAGCACATCCACCTTTGTACATGCTTATGGTCCTTGCAGCTACACAAGAAACCTGTAGCCTCCCTTTAGCATCTCTGGCAAGGCCTCCATACTTATGATGTTTATTTCATTTATTTAACAAAGTCAGATGTAGGCTATTTGTCTATATAGTCTATAAATAGTAACTCAATTAATCATATCAACCATATGAAATAAGTAAAATTCTCAGCCCAATTGACATGTGGGGAAAAAGGAACAGAGAGCCTTGGATAGCTTCTGATTGTTGGTTGTAAGCCTGAGCTCCAGGTGTAGTCACAGGGCTTCAGGATATGGGGAGCTGCCGTTTCTCTAAGTCCACTCTTAGGAGTGAAAGGGGCACTGAAAATCAGGTGATGATTATTTGGAAAACTGGGTCAGGGCAGAAGGTAAGAAGTGACTAATAAAGTACTAAATAGATAATAAATTATGATTTTGATAGTATGGTGGTGATGGTAATGATGATGTTAGTATCCTAAAATAGAAAATGTCCTTGGTCCTATCTCAATTCTGATGGGCTACCCAAATGCCAGGAGTCTTCAACAGTAATGTGTGAATAGCTGGTAAAGCGTGGCATGCTGAGGTTACGCTTTTCTCAATTTGAGATATGTAACGCTATTGGGAGATGACATGATATAATGTAGAATACCGATGGACATCTTTAGGACCATCCTGATATACGCATTAATTTTAACTGTGCCTCAGCTTCCCAAGTAGGTGGGATTACAGGTGTGCACCACCACACCCAGCTAATTTTTGTATTTTTAGTAGAGATGGGGTTTTGCCATGTTGGCCAGGCTAGTCTCGAACTCCTGACCTCCTGCCCTGATACTGCACCTGGAGCTCAGACTTACAAACAGCAATCAGGAGCCATCCAAGTCTCTTTGTATATAAATAGCATATCATGGCTGTGTTATTAAAGATAGAACTGGTGTAATGGAATAATAAGATGAGGTTAATATATATACTTTCATTTAAAAGAGT
Source organism: Sapajus apella (assembly GCF_009761245.1). Classification (NCBI taxonomy): domain Eukaryota; kingdom Metazoa; phylum Chordata; class Mammalia; order Primates; family Cebidae; genus Sapajus; species Sapajus apella. The sequence goes on along the minus strand of NW_022436991.1, from coordinate 12,816,496 downwards.
GAGACCATTTTAGAAAAATATTAAGTCTGTACCAATATAGGTGGTGATGGATATGATAATATGCGATACACCATCCCAAGGTCTTTGAGGACACCTCTGTGATTAAAAGAGCTATAAGAAGCTAGAATTATCCTGGTATCTTCAGGGTAGCTGTATACACACTTGGCTCCCTTGGTACTACATGGCACATTGACCCTGAAACTGAAATTGTTAATAGCAAATTGATTCAAAATAGGCCAGGCATGGTGGCTCATGCCTATAATCCCAGCACTTGGGAGGTTGAAACAGGCAGATCACTGGAGGTCAGGAGTTTGAGGCTAGCCTGGCCAACATGGTAAAACCCCATCTCTACTAAAACTGCAAAAATTAGCTGGGTGTGGTGGTGCACACCTGTAATCTAGCTACTTGGGAGGCTGAGGCACAAGAATGGCTTGAAGGGGAGGCGGAGGCTACAGTGAGCTGAGATCGCACCACTGCACTCCAGCCTGGGCAACAGAACAAGACTTTGTCTCAAAAAAAAAAAAACAAAAAACAAAAAACAAACAAACAAACAAAAAAAACTGCACACACTTCCTGGACTATCATTTCTGCACTTAGGTGTTAACTTCCACTCCAGCCTGACCTCTTCCCAGGCCTGAGTCCTGTGCCCAAAGGCCTACTGGTCACTTCCACCGGGGTGACTAACCAGGGCCTGAGTTCAAATATCTAAACCCGAGCTCATTATTTCTCTCTCTAACTCACTTTTCTCCCTTTCTTCTGTCAATGGAAAACCCACTGTCCAGCGAGTCTTCTAGGACAGAATCTGAGCATCACCAGGGACTCCTGGTTTTTCTTTTCCCCGCCAGAGCCAAGTGCAAGTGCTCTAGCTCTGGTCTCAGGGTCTCCACTGTGGACTTTCACCATCATCTCTAAACTCCTTTGGATTCCGCCAGCTCAGTCCTTGAGGCTCCCCGAGGCAACACCTCTCCAGGCAGCCATGACTGGAACTCACTCCCAGAGCTCTGGTGTTGCCCAGGGCTTGACTCCATCACAGAACTCAGGAAAGTCTACTTCAATCAGTGGGCCAGGAACATCTGCAACTTATTTTTCTTTTCATTTTTATATCCTGTATCTGAGAAGCCTGACAGAGAAGATCTCAGAAATTCTTCGCTGAGTGAAACTTTGACAAAAACAAAGAACAAAAATCTGCAAGAAACTATTTCCATAAATGATCCATTTTTTGAGTGGTCTCAATTTACTAATTTACCATCAATGTATTATTTTTTACAATGTGTAAAGTTTGTATGAATCTATGTAGAGCATGTTGGAATGGCCTGTGGGGTTGACGATCTGGTTTTATTTTATTCCTTCACCCTAGCATGTTTTCTCACTCTATCGGTCTCCCCTGTTTCTGATTTTTCAGATCCCTTCTCTCTGGCCCTCATGCTCCTTTTCTTCCTGACTCCCTGTTTTTTGTTTTGTTCCAATCCCTCTTCCTTCTCAGTCTGCCCTTTTCTGTGAGGCCCTCTCATTCTCTTCTCCTTTTTCCAGCAGAGTATCATTTTACATTTTCTTCTTTAGGAAGAGACCAGGGCTGGCAAAAATAAAACTTAAATATTCCCTTAACTATGATTAGTAACACAAAATGAAAATGAATCAATTAAAATCTTTACCAGACTTCAAAAGTTGTTTTAATACAAATTGTAAGAATTTTTATACAGATTTAAAAGAAATAGATTTTTGGTAATTAAACGAATTGTGTAGTTTTCCAGAATAAATCATTAAGTGAACTGGCTTTTGGAAAATTGCTCATTTATTGAACCAATTTAGGGAACATAGTACTTTCCTTGACATGGTCTCTCTCTCTACAGCTCGGTATCTGTCAGCCTCTCTCTCAGACACTCTCATACTTACACAGGGAATTTCTAAAGCCTTCTCTCTTCAATAGTCCATGCTTTTCTGCATGCCTTCTCTGGCTTTCTTTTCCCATCGTCTTTTCTCTTTCTAGACAGACCTGCATGTGTATGTGCATACACACACACACACACACGCACACATGCACACACGCACACGCACACACACACATGCACACACACACACACAGCACAGGCTTTCTCTCATACTGTGATCTTTTTTCATAAACCTGTCATCTTTGTCTCATGAGTAATTCACATGCACAGAGTCTATTCTTTCACTTCTGCCTCTCGCACGCTCTTTACTTGCTTTTTTTTTCCTCTTTATGCTTTTCTTACTCTATCTCTTTATCAAGACACATATCTCTCCTCCCTCCCCACGCCAGTTCAGTTCTGTGAGGCACCTTCCTCTCTGATAAGTGATTGAGGGAAGGTGTCATGGGGCCGGTGCTAACCACAGACCCAGCTCCCAGCAGGAAGAATGACTGTGAGAGGCTTTCCCAGCAAGATCTGGGCACATGGAGCCACTGCTGAGTATCTCTTCTCTCTCATTGTGTCCACAAATTAATGACAACAAATTAACAACACAAATTAACGACAACATTGTGCCCACAAATTAACAACAACAAGGACTTTGGAAGAAAACAGAGTACTTTGGTCAAGTAGGCTCACAAATAATTGTTTAAGGGGAAGGGGGAAAACATTCTACAAATTCTCACCCTCTTTGTTACAGAATATCTTCTGATATGCCTTTGCTTCCTTGCCACTGTGAATGCGGTTTAACTTTCTGATGTCTCCAAACGATCATTCATTTTAGAGGATATTTTGAGATGGTTGCTATCAACTCCCACTGATGCAGGGCAGGTGAGCCCCAAACTTTGGGCTTAGCACAGGAGGGTTCTTTGCTTTGCCCAGGAAAGAATTCAAGGGTGAGCTGGTGGTGTTAGCAACTTTTACTGAAGCAGCAGGGTACAGCAGCAGCAGAGGTGTGGATCCTTGAAGGGCAGGCTACCCCACAGGATTGTGCCCAGAGTAGCAGCTCAGAGGCAGGGCTGCAGTCATATCTATACCCTACCCACTTTTAATTGCATGCAAATTAAGGAATGGATTATTCAGAAGTTTCTAGAAAAGGGGTGGTAACTTGGCTTGTTGCCACGGAAAGGGGCCGTAACGTCTGAGTGTTGCCATGGCAATTGTAAGCTAACACGGCACTGGTGGGTGCGTCTTATGGAGCGCTGCTTTAGCCTCTTCCTTGTTTTAGCTAGTCTTTAACCTGGTGAGGAGTTTGAGCCCCATCTCTGGAGTCAAGTCCCACCTCCTACCTCAGCACCAATGCGCTGGCCATTCTGTTGATTTTATGTGACTTCCAATATAGGCAAAAGCCTTCCTTTCCAAGCAGAAGCCTGCGTTGCCTAGGGGAATGGATGGATCCACAGCTAGGGGTGCCTGCATCTGGTGTGCATGTTTCCATACATGCAGTTGTTGCCCTGTATGGGCATCTGAGCTCCCATCTGCATCTGGGCACTGGGGTCTCTGTAGGTGCCACATCATTGGTGGGGCTGAGGGAATGGGTTTCTGAGAGTATCTCTATGTGCTTATTTGCCTGAGCTTTTCAATGAATCTGAGTGTTTGTGTGTGAACAAAGTTTATTTGACTTTCTATCCAACTGGGGACATGTTATTTGAAATTCAATATAAAGCTATGGAGATTATTTCTTATTTGGAGCATCTATTCTTCTGGTTGTGAATAATCAAAATGCAAAGATAAATGGATACTTTAGCCCCTTGTGAAAGAAAATCCAGAAATGCACTCCCAGCATCCCCACCTTCAGGGCACATGCGTATTGGTTCAGCTAAAGAGTTGTAAGCAGAAGGCAAGATTGCGCTGGTTTTCCAAGATGCACAGTTAGATGTTAGAAGTGACATGAAGTGAGACCGAAACCCTGGGAGGGGGTAGAGGAAGCAGGGCTGGGCACAGGGAGGAGAGTGTCTTCATGGGGGATCTTTTCTGGTTAGGAGCCCAAATTCAAGAGTTTTCTCTGAATCCAAGTGGCAAGCAGTGCCAGCCTCTGCAGTGTGGTTGCTCCCTTTGTCCCATCATTCAAGGCAAACACTTTCAGTTTTCTAAACAGAGGATTAGAGCAACATTTTCAAGGTCACCCGCAGCACCACAGGACTCGAGCTTCCCTTTGAGTGTTGTTCTGTAGAATCTGTTTGTAGTTTCTGTTCCTCCAAGGGTTGGAATCTGCACAGAGCCTGCCTTGGGGGCTGTGTGTGTGTGTTTGTGTGTGCGTGTGTGATTTGAATGCAGGCGTTTCTCTTTGTGCTGGTGCCTGAGTCTGGCTGAGAATCTGGGCATTTAAAAGGATGAGGATTCTGTGAGTATGTGACTTTGTGGGCAACCTATCAGGTGTATGACTGGCTGTATGAGTATGGCTTTATGCGGCTACTGGTCTCTAAGGCGAGATTCCTTGTTTGTGTGACCCCGCTGTGTGACTGGCTGTATGCACATCTGCGTGTTCCTTCAAATGACTCCATGATGTTGTCTATGAACCACAGTCTGAGCCAAAGTCAGAGCTACAGGCACAGGCACCCAGCGATTGACACACTCACACAGTCACGAACACACGTGCGTGCGCCTGCGCACGCACACACACACACACACACTTAGATACACAAAGGATCCTCCCTTTAGCCATATGCTGTACCATCTCCCACACCTCCAACCCACATCTCACACAGAGATCCTCTCAGCCACAACGGAACTTGCAGGAGATTTGGATACAAAAGTCCAAACTTATTCATTTGCAATGTTCTCAAACCCCTAAGGGGCTTTTGGAAATGTGTGGGAACATAATTATCACATGACCTGTGTGTACTATATAATTTTGCATGTATGGTCAAAAGACATTAGGTCTATCATAATGTATGCCCTTTCAGCACCACAGACTGATTTTGTGGGAGACAATTTTTCCACGGAACAGGGAGGGAGATGATTTTGGGATGATTCAAGCTCATGATATTTCCTGTGCACTTTATTTCTACTGTTATTACATTGTAATATATAATGAAATAAGTACATAACTCACCATAATGTAGAATCAGTGGGACCCCTGAACTTGTCTTCCTGAAACTAAATAGTCCCATCTAGGGGTGATGAGAAAGTGACAGATCATCAGGCATTAGAGTCTCATAAGCAGCCTGCAGCCTAGATGCCTCACATGTATAGTTCACCATAGCGTTCACGCTCCTGTGAGAATCTAGTGCTGCTGTTGATCTGACAAGAGGTGGAACTCAGGCAATAATGCAAATGATGGGAAGCAGCATACAATGTAGCTTGCCTGCTGCTCACTTTCCGCTGAGTATCTCTTCTCTCTCATTGTGTCCACAAATTAACAACACAAATTAACAGCAACATTGTGTCCACAAATAAACAACAAAAACTTTGGAAGAAAACAGGTCTTGAGGTCTTGAACTCCTGACCTCAGGTGATCCACCTGCCTTGGGCCTCCCAAAGTGCCCTGTTCCTAACAGGAAACTAACAGGGGATTAGGGACCCCTGCTACAGACCCACTCTGAAATCAGCCTCTGCAAAATGCCAATAGCACCCTACCCAGGGAAACTCTGAGGAGAAAAACCCCAAAACAGGCAAGGGCACACACACACAAGTAGGATCCCTCAAACACACACACACACACACACACACACACACACAAAGGGCAGGCCAAGCTCATACCATCATTTAAACATCTAGATGGACTTACCACAAACATCATCATAAAATCCCAACCAAGGCCAGAAAAATACACCACTAGTCATACAGACCTCACACACAGAGTTTAGCAACGTAGACATGAGGCGACCAGCTAAATCCTACAGTTGCAAATTAAAGGGAATTTAACATATTATTATATCCCTACAATATAGAAGTTTTTGTAAAAATCATTTGACCTCATGTTGATATTGCTTTTTAAGATATCTGCAGAACAATGTTTCCTGATTCTTAATGTGCACGCAAACCCCCTAGAGATCTTGTTATGGTGCAGATTCTGATTCAGTAGGTTGGTGATAGGGTCTGAAATTTCCCATTTCCAATGAGCTCTCAGGATATACCAATGCTGGTGGTCTTCAAAGTTCTAGAACGCTGATTCTCAAACTTGGCTACAAAATGAGATCATGTAGGGACCTCAAAACATTGATGTCTTGGTCCCATCAGCCTAGATTTTGACTTGAGTGATGCTTAGGCATGGGGACTTCTCCAGTCTTTCCAGATAATGTCACTATGCAGCAAATTTTGGGAAGCTCAGCTCCAGGAAACCACCCATCTGCTTTGACACCACAGCCAGGGCAAGATCATCTCATTGGATGTTCTAATGCCTGACTGTACGTATCCTACACAGTGTATGCTCAGTTAGCTTCCAGGGGAGGGGGAAGCGTTCCAAACACTAAGCTTATTCTGATGCTCCCTTTCTGCTCTTAGATTTTATAAGGGTATAAATTTTATTCTGTACAGTATGTGAATTTCTCTTATTTTGGCAATTTTCTATCTTGGAAGCACAGCAGAATCACCTGGGGTCCCACTTGCAAAGATGCTAATCCAGTTGGACTAGAATTCATATATATTTTTTATAATTGCACAACATAAAACTAAAATCTGCCCCAATGATCCTGAAGCACAGCCAGAACTGAGAAAAGCTGATTTTCAATAGCAAGCCCAGACCACATATAGGGCATGGGAAGGTATCAGCTCTGCTTGCTGCTCCAGCTCATGGTTCCAGACTAATCCTCTACCCATAGCCTGTGCCATGCCCTTCTCATCACATTTCTGGGCATTTCCATATATGCCACATTGTTCTATCTCTCTGAGGTATTTTTGTTTTCATTTTGTTTTGTTTTTTGAGACAGAGTTTTGCTCCACCCAAGCTGGAGTGCAATGTCACAATCTCAGCTCACTGCAGCCTCCTCCTCCTGAGTTCATGAGAGTCTCCTGCCTCAGCCTCCTGAGTAGCCAGGATTACAGGTGCCAGTCACCATGTCTGGCTAACTTTTTGTATTTTTAGTAGAGATGAGGTTTCACCATGTTGGCCAGGCTGGTCTTGAACTCCTGACCTCAGGTTATCCACCCATCTCAGCCTCCCAAAGTGTTAGGATTACAGGCATGAGCTATCACGTCTGGCCTATCTCTGAGTTGTTTTTTTTTTTTTTTTAACACAATATTCTCTCTCTTTTTTTTTTTTTTTTTCCTGAAATACCTTTTCACATTTTTTTTCTATTTGGAAAATTTCTATTCTCCACTGTCACCTCTTTCGTAAAGTCTTTTCTGCCCCACTGTGACAGATCTCATTATTCCTTCTTGGGTGCTACCTCTGATACTTTAGCAGAACTGTACTATAACTCATTGTAATCATATTTATATGAACACAGCATCTCCCACACTAAGTTAAAGACACCTTGATGGAAGAGACACTGCTTTACTCATGGGCTGAAGCGTCACGTAAAGGAAAGAGTCTGATGTAGCCGGGGTTGAATCTTTCATCTGCATCTGGGATTGTGGGGAAGTTATAGATCTCTTGTGGCTTGGTTTCCTCCCTTGTTCAATATGAACAAGAGCACTTGTTCAATGCCAGTGAGGGCTATTGTAAAGATTAAATGAAAACTAATGCAGAATACATGTTGAACAAAGGATAGATTTTTCTATTATCATATAATGTCTGCATCCTTTACACTTAGCACTCTTAGAATAAATATAGAAGGAATCAAGGCAATTTCATCTGCCTGAACTAGAAAGGCAATACTGGGGTCCATGCATGTAATGGCAATTGCACTAATTATTGCAGTAATTATTGGAAATTGAAATGAAAGTTCTAAAGAGTAAGTACTCTGCATTGATACCCTTTGATCCAAGAATCTCAATTCTAGGAATGTAGCCTGAGAAAACAAGACAAAAAAATTAAAAAGCCACATGCATGAAGATGTTCTTTGCCGGATTATCTATATTAACAAAAAGAAACAAAATAAGCATACCTGGAAGGCTTCTAAATGGGCAAAAATTTAGAAGAAATGGTAGCGAATTACGGCATAGCATTATAAAGCCACATTGATCAGTTGTTAAAAGCTTGGTACAAAAGATCTATAGAAATGTTGAAAAATGCTTATGTTCTGATATTAAATTTAAAATGACTAATACAAAATGATTACCCTGAGATTATTATTCGTCTGAATTTTATCTCTAGGTGAAAAATACTGAAAAGAAACATGTAGAAAGGAAAGAATATGTGCATATATTTTATGGTAATATTTTGCTTGTTTTCTCCTTATTTAAAAAAAAAACAAATTTGAAGTCTGCTTTTTAAATTTATACATATGTATGGCATACAAGTCCAATTTGGCTTTACACAGAGATTGCACAGTGGTCAAGTCAGGGCTTTTAGTGTATCCATCTCCTGAATAACATACATTTTACCCATTAAGTAATTTCTTATCCTCCACCCCCTCCCATCCCTTCACCCTTCTGAGCCTCTGTTGTCTGTTATTCTACTCTCTACCCCGTGTACACATTTTAACATCCATTTATGAGTGATAATGCATAGTATTTATCTGTTTCTGGCTTATTTCACTTAAGATATCCAGATCTGCCCATGTTGCTGCAAAAAACATTATTTCATTATTATTATTATTATTATTTATAACCAAGTCTTTCTTTTTCTTTTCCTAGGTACAAGATGGTCTTTTTCATAAGTCTTTGCTGAGTACTTACATCATGTCAGAACTACAGAATATGCTCAGAAGATCAAGCTTCAACCTCTACCCTGGAGGAGCCACAGCCTCATGGGACAGACAGGTACACACATGAAAAATTATACTGAAATTTAAGAGGAGGAAGTGGTGTCAGAATAAAGGAAAACATGCAAGCTTTTAGATGGACAGGACTGAGTCTCAGTTGTAGATTGCACAGATCAAGTCATATCACTCCGACGGGTCTGGCGCAGTGGTTCACGCCTGCAATCCCAGCACTTTGGGAGGCCAAAGTGGGCAGATCACGAGGTCAGGAGTTTGAGACCAGCCTGACCAACATAGTGAAACCCCTTCTCTACGAAAAATACAAAAATTAGCTGTGCGTCATGGCACTCTTCTGTAGTCCCAGCTACTCAGAAAACTGAGGCAGGAAAATTGCTTGAACCCGGGAGGCTGAGGTTGCAGTGAGTGGAGATGGCGCCAGGGCACTCCAGCCTGGGCGACAAAGTGAGACTCCATCTCAAAAAACAAAAACATAAACAAAACCCTCCGATCTCTCCCATACTGTAAGCATCAAAACCAAAGTCCCTGCGGTGTCCTGACACCCCTGCAGAACCTGGATCACCTCCCTGACTCCACTGCATTGCACTTTCTGCCTTCCCTCCCATCTCTCTGGTCTCTGCTGCTTTTCCATATGTAAAGCATTCTGGCCCCAGTGCCTTTGCTTTCACATTTTTCTCTGTCTGAAAATGCCCCTTCCCTACCCCCAGATATCTGTATCACCAGCTCTCTCACATCCCTCAAGTCTTTATTCAAATGCTACCGTTTTAGTGCCGCCCCTTTCTGTATAACTGCAACCTCTAAGCCCCCATCAACTTCTCTGCTATTTTTCCATAGCTCTTGCCACTACGAGAGGTCATCTGTATTTATTATTTGGTTTCCGTGTCATCTTATTAAAATTTAAGCTTATCATGGGCAAGGATTTTTCGTTTATTTGTTCACTGCTACATTGCCAGAGCCTAGAATGATATCTGACACATAGTGGGTCCTCGACAAATATTTATTGAATAAATGAATGAGAGAATGAGTTTCAATGACTTTATCTACAAAAGGTAGCATAACGACATTTATCGCTTCACTGAGTCACAATGTCAAAGCAGCTGGCACCCAAGAGGTATTCAGGAAGCATGAGTGAAAGATCATTATTGAGATGACTCAGAGAGGGGTCCAAGGGCTGGGTGATCAGGCCCCACTCCACTAGAATCCCCTGTAAATGAGGCAGTGCGCCTGCAAACCACCAGTGCCTACCTTGAAAACTCAGTGCATTTTAATAAGAAAACAGGCTTCATTTCTGCACCTCAGCCACACAGGCTGTCAACAGTCAAGGGAATTCAAAGAAAATAAAATGCACCTCGGCTCTTTTGGAATCCTGGAAAGTATACAGATTTTTAAAGATAATAAAACCAGAAAAACAAAAGCAACCAGTTTAACAAATTAGATCTAGCTCTTGTCAAAGGAAATGTTTTTTTCAGCCAATACTAAACAACCCTCCCAATGCTGTAAAACGTCTCCAAATGTGAAACTCTTGGAGCTTGAAAAGGTCTCTCTCGCCAGCAAAAATGCTTCCAATAATACCCAGAAACAAGATTCATTAAAAGCTATCTTTAGCATTATCAGCGATTTTGTTATTATCCTGTGTCCTTCATAAAGTGCATTGTATGCCTCTACTCTAAATTGTAGAAGAAGGGGGTGCTGAGGGAGGAATGGCAAGAAAAGCCACCCTGGCCCTGGGGAATTGCCTTACTCTGCTAGGGGAGTGAAAGAAAATAGGAAAGAGAAGGAGCTAAAAACTTTTAAAATAAATTCAAAGCAGAATCTTTAAAAGTCAGCCTGATTCAATTAATATTATTAAACAAATAAATGAGTGAATGAAAGGCTACAAAAACGAAGCAATGAACTGACAACATACACACACTCATGCATAATATTCTATGGGCTGACATCAAAACACAAGAGATGCCGACGATATTGGCTCCCTCAACTCAGTGGGGGGAAATGAGTCCAGATAGCTAGACTCACATGGTGTAGTTAATTACCAAAAGGAGAGAGGGCTTGGTCATCGTAAGAGACAGCAGAGCAGGTGCAGTAATCAAAGTTTTAAGATTGGCTTGAGATGTGTGTCAATTAATCAGCCATAGGTTCTCAAGGAATAAACTGATAGGGGAAGCTATCTAGAGTCTCTATCACTAAAACCCGTGTGTTTCTTGTGAGACTAAAAACCCATTATTGGGTATATATGCTAATGAATTGTCAAACACTTAGTGTGTACCAGGTGTTTTGCTCAGCATTTTACATGCATGAACTTAATCCTCCTAACAATCCCTGGAGATAAGTCTTATTACCTGGTGGTTAAGAGCAAGGGCTCGGGAGCCAGAACATCAGAGCCAGAACCCAGCTCTACTGCTTACTAGCTGAATGGATGCAACCGTTATGTAACCTCTCTGTGCCTCAGTTTGCTCATCTACAAAATGAGCGTAATAATAATGTCTATCTCAGACACTTTTTGGAATGTTAAATGAATTAATCCTTATATAGCATTTAGAATATGCCTGGCACAAAGTATATGCTATAAAGGCTATAGGTAATATTATCCTTTTTTGTAGATGAGGAAACTGAGTCACAGAGTGACTGAATACATTGGCTAAAGGCCCACAGTATTATGTGGAAGAGCTCGAATTAAACAAGGGCCATTTTGTCTCCCATGTTCACTATCTTAATGATTATGTTATCCAATAGTCGGATTTTCATGTCTATAAACCAAGAATCCAAAATCATATAAAAATAGCTCGTCTGCTCTTAAGCTGTTATATCACAGCAATCGAGACAGAATGAATCCCAAAGATTTTTAGGAGGCAAAATCTATAGGACCTGGAGTTTGGCTGTAAAGGAAGAATGGACAAGAGAGGTTGGTGTAGTTCGCATTTTCTGGCTAGAGTGCTTAGAATGAAGGAGGAAGCCTTCATTTGTGGTGATAGATTGCACAAAGGGTAATGACTGCTAAGGTGAACCTCTGAGTCTAAACTCTGTGGGGTACATCCCAAGAAGCAGTGAGATATATGGCTCCTAAACTCAGCTGAGAATTCTGGGCAAAAGTGCAGATCTGAAAGTCATCGGAACATAAAAGGGGCAAGACTGGACATATGACTGAGGTCTCCCAGATAGTCTTCAGCAAAGGAGGAGCACAGAATACAACAAGAAATTCTCAGAAAACACTGAAGGGTCTAGGTGGAAGAGAAGCCCCCAAAGTGGATTGAGATGGTCAAACTCTAAATGAGGATTCCATCCCTATGCAAATGCTTTGCCCTTAATGAAATACATATAATGTATGATGATTCAACCATGCAGCTCAGAGAGAGAAAGAGAGAAGAAAATGGAGTCAAAGAGTTCTAATGGTTTCACCTGAAACTTTGCTCAGGGAACACACATAGTTGGAGTGAATATTAAGTAGGACATACAGATTACGGGCTGTCAATTGATCTTAGCTGCTACATGCCTCACAGAGTGCAAACACCTTGCCACACTGAGTGAGCCTAAACAAGACATACTCTGCCTTATAGTTGAGCTAAGATATAGCAGTGTGGTAGGGAGAAGTAATTCTAACTTAAAGATTTAGCTCCCTCTGAAACCCAGGCTCTATTATGAGATAACCATGGCCACCATGAGTAGGCTCACTGAGTGATATAATGGAGTAAAAGGTAGACCACCCAGCGGGTGCTTTGCAGCTGTAGAGGAGCTATTGCTTTTCTTTTCTTTTTTTTTTTTTTTTTTTTGAGATGGAGTTTCTCTCTTGTTACCCAAGCTGGGGTGCAATGGCGCGATCTCGGCTCACCACAACCTCCGCCTCCTGGGTTCAGGCAATTCTCCTGCCTCAACCTCCTGAGTAGCTGGGATTACAGGCACGCGCCACCATGCCCAGCTAATGTTTTGTAGTACTTTTAGTAGAGAGGGGGTTTCACCATGTTGACCAGGATGGTCTCGATCTCTTGACCTCGTGATTCACCCGCCTCGGCCTCCCAAAGTGCTGGGATTACAGGCTTGAGCCACCGTGCCCGGTGCTATTGCTTTTCTTATGGAAAAGTCAGGAGTGAGAGATTAGACTGTTGCAGCTTCTAAAACTAGTTACAGAGGACTCAGCAACCCCCAGGACTGAAGGCTGGGCTCATTCCAGAGAATGAAGATTTAGCAAACACCATGCTAGACCTGATTTACAACATAAGGCAGATCCTTTGGCTCAGATAGGCTTGCAAGAGAAGAGAAAGAGGTGGAAGCTTGAGATTTAGAATCAGTAAATTCAAGTCCCTACAACATACTAGCAGTGAGAGCCTAGGCAAACCTTTCACACAATTCGAGTCTCAGCCTTCTTCCTGTGTGGTGGACACTACAATCCCGTGGTGTTTGTTGAGGGGAGGCATGGTAAAGGACTGGACACCTGACCCACAGTTATCCTTCGTTCTTTCCAGAGGACACACAGCCCCAACATACAGCTGCAGACTCACTGAGAAGATTTGTCAGCTTCATTATAAGCAGGGACTTTGTCAAGAAACTTGTGCATGGTACTTTAACAAATGTTTTATTATGCTTTAACATAGTAAAAAGTTGATCGGGAGCGGTGGTTCACACATGTAATCCTAGCATTTTGGGAGGTCAAGGAGGGTGGATCACGAGGTCAGGAGTTCAAGACCAGCCTGGCCAACATGGTGAAACCCCGTGTCTACAAAAAAAACAAAAATTAGGTGAGCATGGTGGCAGGCACCTGTCATCCCAGCTACTCTGGAGGCTGAGGCAGGATAATTGCTTGAACCTGGGAGGTGGACGTTGCAGGGAGGTGGAGGTTGCAGTGAGCTGAGATCGTGCCACTGCACTCCAGCCTGGGCGGCAGAGCAAGATTCTGTCTCGAAAAAATATAATAGTAAAAAGCTTTAAATAGAAGGAAAAATAGATTAAAAATAAAACTTACAGTTATTGAATGCCTACCTGGTCCGTTACATTAACTCCTTTAAATCCCCAGTGCCAGGAGGTGAGTAAAGTCATTCTTCGTGTAAAGGATAATGGCACTAGAAGACATGGAGTAAGGCACCCAAGGCTGAGTAGTGCAGCTTGTTGCTGAACCAGATTTGTCTGACGCCAGGCTTCACATTGCCTACTACCACTTCCTTTAAACAACACGTGTTTTTCCTAAGACACGCTTGTCTTAGAGAACGGGCACATGGTTGGCCCAGAGACTTTCCTGCTGCTCAGAACTATGCCTTCCTCTTATGCTCATTTTACTTCTCATAATATATGTGACTTTTGCATAAGATACCTCAAATCCCTTTTGGAATGAGATGGAGGAGAGACACTGAAGAATTATAAAGATATGTTTGCACACATGTGTTACTGTGTATCTAGTTAGGTACATGTAGTTACATGTATGTGCACGTATGCACAACCTGGCCCACAGTAGGTGTTTATGATGGCGACTGTGTTTAACTCCTTGCTCGACTCTACAGCAACCCTTGACAGTTTTCACTGTGTAGTACGGGAGAGGATGGAACAGACTTGGTGCTTCTCATGTCTCAATCCTGTCTTCTGAATCAGTAAACAGCCCTGTCCAAAGAAGAATGATTTTCTTCTGTCTGAAGGCTGCCTCTGCTGGAAAATCCCCTCTGGGCTCTGGAAGTCTTCCTTACAGTTAGTGGAAACTGCAGGTCTCAGGATTCCAAGTGAGGCAATGAGACACTGAATGTCACTTGGCAAATATTCTACGCACCCATGCCTCCAGGCTTAGGCAGATGTTCAAGACAGTGGGTGAGCCACTGTCTTGCCAGGACTCCTACTGACTCAAGGTCTTTCACTGCAACTACAGAATTCCTGTCACCTGGGGCAGGCTGGGTGACTTTTTTTTTTTTTTTTTTTTTTTTTTG
>NW_022436991.1:12793728-12801807 GCF_009761245.1 Sapajus apella | reverse complement strand
GATGGAGTCTTGCTCTGTTACCCAGGCTGGAGTGCAGTGGCATAATCTCAGCTCACTGCAACCTCTGCCTCCCGGGTTCAAGTGATTCTCTTGCCTCAGCCTCCTGAATAGCTGGGATTATAGGCGCATGCCACCATGCCCAGCTAATTTTTGTATTTTTAGTAGAGATGGGGTTTCACCATGTTGTCAGGATGGTCTCAAACTCCTGACATTAGGTGATCCACCCACCTCAGCCTCCCAAAGTGCTGGGATTACAGGCATGAGCCACCGCACCTGGCCCAAGTTTTCTTAAAGTCTGGAACTCCCTACTCCTCTGACCTCTGCTTGTCTTTATGGCTCCAGCACCCCTCTTTCCCTGTTCTTCCCTCTTTACCTCCCCTGCTAATTCCTGCACTTTGTGAATGCAGAAACTGAGCACGGCGACCTCAGAGGTGTGCGGCATCCTCTCCCTTCAAGAGAGAATGTGGTTAGCTGTAAGGAGTGCACCAAACTTAATTAGAAGGATAAAAGGTAATTGATTTCAGCAGATTTATATTGAGAACCTACTATGCTCCAGACTCGGTTGTGATTCCTTTGAGCCTGTACAGCTTCAGGCATGATAAAGACTGTGCTTATTTTCATGGTACTTGATTCTTAGAGGGCAGGGAAGGGAAGATGGGCAACAAACTGACTAAATAAATAATAAGATTTCAGAGAGTGGAAGTGCTACGAAGAAAGCAAACCAAGGTAATGAAATCCAGAGGGTTGCGTATATGTATAGAAGTGATGTGCTGCTTTTTCTAAGGTGGTCAGGAAAGATCTCTTGGAGGCTTTTTAGCTAAAACCTGAAAGATGAGAAGTCAGAATATATAAAGATCTGGGGAAGAGCATTTCAGGCAGAGGAAAAAGAAGGTCAAAAATTCTTGATAATTGCCATCAAATAGTTCTCTCAAATAGCACTTTATGCTGCATCTGCAAATCACCTACATCCATCTCTATGCCACAAGTAGTTAGTTTCATATTTGGGGAAATACTGGGTAAGAAAATCTCTAAATTCCCACTCCTCTGACACTTTCTTCTGTGAATCTCACCAAGAAAAGCCAGAGATGCATGCAGAGAAGGGTTTGGAGGAAGAGAAGGGGCCATAGGCTCAAGATCCTCCCACCACGGCCCCCAACCCTGACTTTTCCTTTTCCTCCCCAAACACGATATTTTTTCCTTTTCTTCTACCCCCTCTTACCTTCCACCTTGATTATCTGCCAGCATTCCCAGCCTTCTGAATTTGGAGAGGAGGAAGAGAGGGAGGAAGTTGAGAAAGAGTAGAAAACCATTTGTTAAATGGTACACTGTTAAAATTCTGCAGATTCAGCCCTGTGCTTCATTTAGTTCCTGGCTGGACTTTGCAATGCTTCATCCTCAACAAGTTACCACAGATTTCTCCAGGATGCAATGATTCCCTCGCTATAGATTTTAACCATTTAGTCAGCTTCTGAGGTCTGTTGGTGACTTGAGAGGGATGATTTTCAATCTGCTTAAGGATTAGTTCATGTCTCTTATGGGTTCATGGCTTCTTGTTCTTCTGACAGTGTACATGCAGATGAGTCCTCTCAGTTCTATGTAGAACTTTGGATTTTTATGTGCAAGATGGTCTTTCAGACTCTTGGTCTCAAAAGAGCTCAAACATTCTCTAGCCCGGTGTTTCTCAGCCTCAGCACTATTGAAATTTTCATTATTCTTTGCTGTGGGTAGCTGTCCTGTGCATGACCAGACATTAGGAAGCATTCCTGGCTTCCATCGACTTGGGAGATCCCTGCTCTCAGCCTCCCCCTCTGCAAGTTGTGAAAATCAAAAATGTCTCTAGACTTAATCAGATACCCTGGGGATGAAATCACCCTGGCTGAAAACTATTGCCCAAGGCTAACACTGGATAAAAATGTTTGATTGAAGATAAGAACATGCTTCTTTCATTCACAGGGACTTCAATTTATACTACTTCATGATATCCATGTAAACATAATCTCGGCCATTTTTAGTGACGACTTGTGTAGAGATTCTCCAACTGTGAAGTCCACTCAGACAGATGTCATTGCATCTTCACTGAGGAAATCTGGAATTAAAGCTTGCATAGCTGAAGAACTATTAAGCTTGTTCAATGTCATGATACTGTAAGAGGTGTTAGTAACAATCCATGTGCTTGGAAATTCTCCGTTTTGAATGACATTAAGACTTATCAGGCCACAAGTGAATTCGACTAATTAAAATTTATCAGGGCTCCAATTCTTCCCTGGTAAAACACACAAAAGTTGTCTATTAGGGAAGCATTCTGAATTCAGGCAACAAGACGTAGCCTAATGTAACAGAACATTTTATAAGCTGTACAGATCAAATGAATATAAATCATGTTGAAATTAGTAACTAAACATAAACTGTCATATCATTCTATTTGTTTCTTTTATAGCTAATCTTTCTCCTCATCAAATTTTCTTGTTTAGCTTCTTCATTTACTTATTTTCCATCTTACTCCTGTATAAAAGCAGGGGTCTTGTTGTCTTTTTCACTGCTATATCCTTAATGCCCAGAACAGTGCTTGACACATGGTGTCAAATATTTATAAACTTTATAAATATTTGATAAGTAAATGCAATTTGAATGAATGAATGATTTGAAGTCAAATAAGGCAATCTGATATTCATCAGAAGTGGGGATAGAAACCTTCTAGAAAATGGACTTGCCTTCAAAAAGCCTGAGTAAGAAATGTTGTTTAACTTGTTTTAAAAGAACATGGGCAAGTTTCTAGGAAGAAAGGAACTTCCTTCTGATGGCTAAGCACAGAGGCTTTAACATCTGACTAATCTGGGTTGGGATATCACCTTAACCACGTGTAAGCTGGGCATTCTCAGTAACATAACTCCTTTGAGCCTCAGTTTCTGTATCTATAAAATGGGAATAAATAATACATACAAAGATAACCAAAACCATATCGAAGATGTTACAGGAAAGGGGTTCCGATCCAGACCCCAAGAGAGGGTTCTTGGATCTCGCGCATGGAAGAGTTTGGGGCCAGCCCAAAGAGTAAAGAAAGCACGTTTGTTAGGAAAGTAAAGGAACAAAAGAATCGCTACTCCCTAGAGCAGCCCCCAAGGCTGCTCGTTGCCCATTTTTATGGTTATTTCTTGGTGATATGCTAAACAAGGGGTGGATTATTCACGCCTCCCCTTTTTAGATTATACAGGGTCACATTCTGACGTTGCCATGGCACTTGTAAACTGTCATGATGCTGATGGGAGTGTAGCAGGGAGGACAACCAGAGGTCACTCTCCTGGTCATCTTGGTTTTGGTGGGTTTTAGCCAGCTTCCTTACTGCAACCTGTTTGTATCAGCAAGGTCTTTATGACCTGCGTCTCGCGTCAACCTCCGATCTCATCCCATGACATAGAATGCCTTAATCGTCTGGAATGCAGCCCAGGAGGTCTCAGCCTTATTTTACCCAGCTTCTTTTCAAGATACTGTTGCTCTGGTTCAAATGCCTCTGACAAAGGCACTTAAAAAATGGTTACTATGATTCTTATGATCAATAACATTTGTAAGTTACTAATTATCAAACATTGGAATGGTCTGGGTGGGGAGGCTCACACCTGTAATCCCAGCACTTTGGGAGGCTAGGGCAGGAGGATTATTTGAGCCTAGAAGTTTGAGAATAGCCTGGGCAACATAACAGGACCCTGCCTCTACAAAGAACAAACAACAACAACAAAAAAAACCCAAAACATTGAAATGGGCAGCCTTATGAAGCAGATATCGTCCTGGCCTTGGTGTTGATGTGGGAAATTCCCAGTGCTCTGCAGCTTGGTGAACTGATGAATCCCTGTTGTAGGCTCCATACTACTACATTTTCACACTTGTCATGACCCGGGCGAGTGTTAGCTGTGTCAGTAGACAAAGGCATGCAATTGGGCAGGGAATTACACATGGCTGTCAATCTAGACACTTCTGGTATGTATGGGAAGTCACAGAGCTTTCCAGTTACATCACGACCTTATTCATCAAATATTTTTGTTTATTTCCTCTCTTTTGTCTTCATCTTTTAAAGTGTGATACATTAATGATAGTTAACTTTATATCTTAGTTTTTGTATTAGAAATTATTAAAGGAGGAATTGTGAATTCAGTAGAAGAGTAAACATCATTCAAGGACAAAAAAAGAGAATTTGAATCCTCTTTTGGGGAAAGGGTTGATGCGGTTCTTGTTATATATATGATACTTGAATCAGAGGTATAACTCTGTTATTGTCATGAACTGGAGATCAGGTATGGTTTAAGTAGATGTGTATGGGAGATGAGTTGACAAAAACTGTGTTTTGGCTTCGTAATGGAATGTGTCAACTTGGCTAGGGCGAGCTATGCTCCCCAGAATTCACTTTGTTATATGTCTGGTTTTTTTTTTTTTTTTTTTTTTTTTTTTTTTTTTTTTAGAGTAGGCCGCAAAGAAGATTTTGGGGGATTTGGATGGCAGAAGAAAGGCAGCAGCAGTTTTGCAGCTCACATATTTTGTTGCTGATCTGCTGATTCACCTCCTTGGCGTGAAGTAGCACATTGGCCTTTAAGTGCTTTACCTTCCTCTAAAGAGGAAGCTAAAGCTTCTCTGACTCCAAGACTAGAAGTGTGTATTTAGTTCCATGATAAAGGGTCCTGGCTTCTTCAGCATACCCTTATTGCCAAGGTCATAGTGAATAAGAATAGACGTGGTTTCCAATTCATCTTTGTGGGGCTTTGGCTAATGATTTTGGGTTCCAGCCTGCTCACGATCCTCCATCCCTAACTGCCTGCTCTAGGGACTTCAGGATCTAGTATCAGACATGGACACAGAAGCTTACAGAGACTGCTAACACAGATTCCACAATTGCATATCAGCTATCTAAGAAATCTCTTGCCCGTACACACACAAACACATCCACACACATACGAAATCTATTACTGGTTCTACTTTTCCAGATTTTTGAATTATTCTGGTTTTCTACTTTTCTGACTAAACTTTGACTGACACGCAACTTTTCCTTCATACTGCTTGACTAAATGGTATTCAAAGATCTGTTCACAGAACATAGAAGGATTCTTGATTTGGTATTCCATGGAGGCCCTGCAGGGAATTTAAATGATCACTGTTTGAAGCTCAGAAGACAGATGTTTTCCCAATTTTTAAAATTATGGCAAAATACACGTGACATAAAATTTACCACTTTCACCATTTTTAAGCACACAGTGGTATGAAATACATTCATAATGTTGTGAAACTATCACCGCCTCTCATCTCCATAATATTTTTCATTTTTTAAAACTAAAATGTTATCCATTAAATACATTTCCACTTATCCTTATCCAAGCCCCTGGCAACCACCATTCCACTTTCTGTCTCTATGATTTTGACTACTTAAGTATCTGATGTAATTGGATTCATATAGTATTTGACCCTTGATGTCTGGCTTATTTAATTTAGCATGATGTCCTTCGGGTTCCTCCATCTTGTAGCATGTGCCAGAATTTCCTTCTATATAATAGCTGAATAATATTCCATTGTATGCTGTTCCACCATTTGCTTATCCATTCCTCTGTCAATGGATGTTTGTGTTGCTTCCACATTTTAGCTATTGTGAATAATGCTCCCTGAACATGGGCGTACAAATATCTGCTTGAAACCTTGCCTTCAATTCATTGGGGTCATATCCCGGTGTGGAATTGCTGGATCATATGTTAATTCTACTTTTGCTTTCAGAAATTACCACACTGTTTTCCACACTAGCCAAACTACTGTGTATTCCAAGCAATAGCACCCAAGGGTTCTGATTAATTTCTTATTCTTACTAAAACTCGTTATTTTCTGTGTTTTTGAAGAAAATAGCTATTTGTATACATTCTTTGGAGAAATGTCTGTTCAAGTCCTTTGCCCATTTTTCAATCAGTTAGTTTTGTTTTTCGTTGAGTTTTAGGAGTTCTCTATATATTCTGGATATTAATACCTTATCAGACATATAACTTGAAAGTACATTCTTCCAATTTGTTGGTTACCTTTTTACTCTGTTGATATTGTATTTTGAGGCACAAATCCTTTAAACTTTTCATGAAGTCTAATTTAAATATTTGTATCATTGTTGTCGTCCAGGCTTTTGGTGTCATATTCAAGAAACCATTGCCAAATCCAATGTCATAAAGCTTTTGCTCTACATTTTTTTCTAAGTTTTATACTTTAAAACTTTACATTTAGAACTTTAATTCATTTTGATTTTTGCATATGGTGTTAGATAAGAGTACAATTTCATTCCTTTGCATGTGGATATTCATGTTTTTAAGCATAATTGTTGAAGAGACTGTCCCCCTCTCCGCCCCCCGCCATTGAATGATCCTGGCATCCTTGTCAAAATTTATTTGCCAAATATGTGAGAGTTTATTTCTGAACCTCTATTATTCCTTTGGTCTATATGTATATCTTTACAGCAGTAGCTCACTATTTTAATTACTGTAGCATTGTAGAAAATTTTGAAATTAGAAAATTTGAGTCCTACAACTTTGTCCTTTATTTTCAATATTATTGTGGTGATTTCGGGTCCTTGAGATTCCATATAAATTTTAGGATGGGTTTTTCTATTTCTACAAAAAACATCACTGGGATTTTGATGAGGGATTACATTGAATCTGTAGATGGCTTTGAGTAATATTGACACCTTAACAATATTTTTCTTCCAATCCATGAACATGGGACATGTTTCCATTTATTTCTGTCTTGTAAAAATTATTTCTGAGAACTTATGAACACAAAGAAGAAAACAACAGACATGGGTCTACTTGAGGTAGAGGGTGGGAGAAGGAAGAGGAACAGAAAGATAACTACTGGGTACTGGACTTGATTTCCGAGTGATGAAATAAACCGTATAGCAGACCCCTGTGTGGTGAGTTTACCTATGTAACAAATCTTCACTTATAACCCCAAACCTAAAATAAAAGTTAACAAAAATTATTTCAGCAATGTTTTGAATTTTTCATTGTATATGTTTTTAACCTCCTGGGTTAAGTTAATTCCTAAGTATTTTATTCTTGTGATGCTATTGTAAATGAAATTGTTTTAATAATTTTATTTTTAGATTGTTCATTGTTAGTGTACAGAAATGTAACTGATTTTTCTGTGTTGACTTTGTATCTTGCTACTGTGAGTTCATTTATTAGCTCTAAGAGCCTCTGAGTATGAATTCTTTAGAATATTATAAATATATGATTATACAAGCCATAAACAGAAATGTTACTTCTTTCTATCCAATTTAGGTGACATTTATATTTTTTCTTGCCTTATTATCTGGCTGGAAATATAATGTTTAATGGAAATGGTGAAAGCAGGCCTCTTTCCTCATTCCTGATCTCAGAGGAAAAGATTTCAGTCTTTCACTATGCAGCAAAATGTTCACTGTGGGTTTTTCATATGTGGCTTTCATTATGTTTAAGTCATTTTTTTCTATTCCTGTTTTGTTATGAGTTTTTATTTAAAAGAGTGTTAAATTTTGTCAAATGCCTTTTTTGCGTTAATTGATATGATCATGTGTCATGTGTATTTTTTCAAACTTCCTTCATTAGTTGATTTTCATATTTTGAACCATCATTGCATATTAGGAATAAATCCCACTAGGTTATGGCATATAATCCTCTTAATGTGCCGCTGAATTCAGTTTGCATGTACTGACTTGAGGATTTTTGCATCAATTTTCATAAGGGATATTAGTTTGTAGTTTGTTTGTTTGTTTGTTTGTTTTCTGTAATTTCTTTGCCTGGCTTTGGTATAAAGGTAACAGTGAACTCACAGAATTAGTTAGGAAGTGTTCCCTCCTCTTCCATGTTTTGGAAAACTGAGTAGAATTGCTATTAGTTTTTCTTTAAATGTTTGATAGATGTCACCAATGAAGCCAATATGTCCTGGGCTTTTCTTTGTTAGGATTTTTTGAAGTTAGTTACTCAATCTCCTTACTAATTATAGGTCTATCCAGATTTAGTCTTGAGAGGTTTTGTGTTTCTAGGAATTTGTTCATTTCATCTATGCCATTCAATTTGTTGGCTTACAATT
>NW_022436991.1:12718971-12793628 GCF_009761245.1 Sapajus apella | reverse complement strand
TTTTTTTTTTTTTTTTTTTTTTTGAGACGGAGTTTTGCTCTTGTTACCCAGGCTGGAGTGCAATGGCACAATCTCGGCTCACTGCAACCTCCGCTTCCTGGGTTCAGGCAATTCTCCTGCCTCAGCCTCCTGAGTAGCTGGGATTACAGGCACGCGCCACCATGCCCAGCTAATTTTTTGTATTTTTAGTAGAGACGGGGTTTCACCATGTTGACCAGGATGGTCTCGATCTCTTGACCTCGTGATCCACCCGCCTCGGCCTCCCAAAGTGCTGGGATTACAGGCGTGAGCCACCACGCCCGGCCTGTGAATTTTATAGATCTTTTCAAAGACGTAACTTTTGGTTTCATTGATGTTTTCTATTTTCTTTCTCTGTTTTGTTGATCTCTCATCTTTATTATTTCCTTCCTCTGCTAGCTTTGTGTTTACTGTGTTCTTATTCTGGTTACTTACGTTGTAAAGTTAGGTTGTTGCTTTGAGATCTTTCTTGTTTGTTTACTGTCAGCATTTATAACTATAAATTTTTCCCTAGCACTGCTTTTGCTGTGTTCTATAAGTTTTGGTATGTTATACTTTCATTTCCATTCATCTTTAAGCATTTTCTAATTTCCCCTCTGCTTTCTTCTTTCATTCACTGATTGTTTGAGAAGGTGTAGTTTAATTTCTACAATTTTATAAATTTTACGGTTTTGCTTATGTTGTTGATTTCTAGCTTTATCCCATTGTAGCTGAGAAAGAGACTTTGGTTGATAGCCATCTTTTAAAATCTATTGAGACTTAACATGTGATCTAGTATATGGTCTATTCTAGAAAACGTTCCATGTACACTTGTGAAGAATATGCATGCTGTTGTTAGGTGGAGTGTTCTCTAAATATTTGTTAGATCTAGTTGGAAATTATGTTGTTTAAGTCCTCAATTCCCTTACTTATCTTTTCTCTGGTTGTGTCTGAGTGGAGTACTGAAGTCTCCAATTATTCTTGTAGAAGTGTCTATTTCTCTGTTCAATAGTGTCAGTTTTTGCTTCATACATTTTGATGGTTGTTAAGGGGAGAAATGCCAGATGTAGGTGATGGGGAGGAAGGCAGCAAATCACACTGCCACGTGTGTACCTATGCAACAATTTTGCATGTTCTTCACATGTACCCCAAAACCTAAAATGCAATAAAATAAATAAATGGGAAAAAAAATAAAAAAATAAATAATTAAAAAAAAAACAAATAGTAGATGGGTACATGTTACAGATGTTTGTTTTAGATGCCTTATGTTTTATGCAGATGTGTTATGTTTGTTGTGGAAATGTTATAGATGTACTATTAGGTGTGTGAAGGTTTATCTTTGTTATAGCTTCTTGCTGTATTGAAACTTTTATTAATACCTAATTTTTTTGTCTCATAAGCTTTTGTGACAAAGTCTATTTTGTCTGATATTATGGACACCCATGTTCTATTTTGATTATTATTTGAATAAAATACCTTTTTGTATTAATCCCTTTCAATCTTGTATTTCTTTGAATCTAAAGTGAATCTGTTTTAAACAACATATAGTTGGACCACTTTTTTTTTTTTTTTTGAGTTGGGGTCTCACTCTCTCACCCAAGCTGGAGTGCAGTGGCATGATATCTGCTCACTGCAACCTCTGCCTCCCAGCTTCAAGCAGTTCTTCTGCCTCAGCCTCGTGAATAGCTCAGATTACAGGCACCCATCTCTGCACCCAGCTACTTTTGGTATTTTTAGTAAAGACGGGGTTTTGCCATATTGTCCGGGTTGGTTTAAAACTCCTGACCTCAGGTGATCTGCCCTCTTTGGCCTCCCAAAGTGCTCGGTTTACAGGCATGAGCCACCGTGCCCTGGCTGGACCACATTTTTAAAATGCATTTTGCCAATCTCTGTCTTTTGATTAGAGTTGAATTCATTTACACTTAAATAATTGCTGATAAGGAGGAATTTCTTTCTGGTATTTTGCTATTTGTTCTCTATATGCCTTTAGCTTTTGTTGTTCCTCATTTTCTGCATTACTGCCTTCTGCTGTGTTTAGTTAATTTTTTGTAGTGAAATGCTTAAATAACTTTCTCATTTCTTTTTGTGCATGTATACAAATATAGCTATTTTCTTTGTTGTTATTGTGAGGATTTCATTTGACATCCTAGAGTTATAACACTTTAATTTGAATTTATACCAGCCTAATTTCAATAACACACAACCTCTGCTTTGTAAACAGATTCATCCCTATCTATTTTGGTTACCTTTTTATACATTTTATGCCTCAAAACATAAACTAATAATTTATTTCAATGAAGAAGTATGCTAAATTATTTAGAAAAACACATAGAGTTAAAAAGTTACAATAATAGTCGTTTTAGAATAATAATTCTAAAATGTATTCATCTCTTCAACCATGTAGAAAACAAGAAGTAGAGCTAGAAACTATTGTTGCAACAGTAGAACTTTTATAGTTGCCCATGCCATTGTCTGTTTTGCGATTTTTGTTTCTTCATATCGCTTCAATTTACTGCCTAGTCTACTTCTGTTTCATCTTGCAAGACTCCATTGAACATTTCTTGCAGGGCAGGTCTCATGGTAACAAGCTCCCTCAGCATCCGTTTTTCTGTATATGTCTTAATTTTTCTCTTACATTTGAAGGAAAATTTTGCCAGTTATAAAGATACTTGGCTGATAGTTGTGTGTGTATGTGTGTGTGTGTTTTCTTAGCTTAGCACTTTGCATATATTAGCCCACTGCCTTCTGTCCTCCAACGATGAGAAATCTGCTGAAGATCTTACTGAGAATCCCTTGTCTGAGATGAGTCACTTTTCTCATGTTGCTTTTAGGATTTATTTTATTCTTTTTTGAGAGTTTGATTATAATGCGTCTAAGCTTGGTCTTCTTGAGTTTATCTTACTTGAAGTTCATTGAGCTTTTTGGATGGTTATACTAATGTTTTTTCTCAAATTTGGGAAATTTTCAGTCATTATTACTTCAAATATTCTTTTGACCTATTTTTCCCTCTCTTCTCATTCTGGGACTGCCATAATGTGTATGTTGGTCTGTTTAATTAAATCCACAGGTCTCTTAGACACTCTTCACTCTTCCTCAATCTTTTTTTCTTTCTCCTCCTCAGGCTTGGTAATTCCTGTTGCCAATCTTCATGTTTTCTGTTTTTCCTTCTACCTGCTCAAATATGCCTTTACATTCCAGTAGCAATTTTTTCAATCTAGTTATTGTACTTTTTAGCTCTAGCATTTTTTGTTTGTTTGTTTGTTTCTTTTTAGGTTTTCTGTTTCTTAATTGATATTTTTGTTTTGCTTGTACATCACTTTCTTAACTTTCTCCATATTTATTTTTTTTAATTCTTTGACCATCTTTAAGATAGTTGTTTTTAAGGCTTTGTCTGGTAGATCTGCCACCAGGTGTGTTTCAGAGACAGTTTCTATTGATTTCAGTTTTTCCTTTAAATAGGTTATACTTTCCTGCTTCTGTATGTTTTGTGATTTTGTTGCTGTTAAAAGCTGGACATTTGAATTTGATAGTGTAGTAATTCATAAGTTGAATTTTAGAAGACATATATTTGTGATACCATTTTGCTGCTTTAAAACTGTATGTCTTAAGCCAAATATCCTCATTGATCCAGTTATTTCCCCTGTCAAATGGGAGATCATAACACTCATTTGTGTCAGAAACATCTACTCCCAAGCATCAATGTTCCCCTACTCACCACTCATTTCTCAGCCTTCTTGCAGTTAGGCAAAGCCATATGACTAAATCAGCTCAATAAACTGTGAGTAGAAATGATGTGCCACTTCCGGCTGAAACACTTAAAAGCTATCATGTGCCTCTTCGGGTTTGTTTGTTTTTCCTCTCAATACAATAATTGTGGCAGTGACGTGATGAGCATCTATCAACTTGAGTCCCTGAATGGCTATGTGGAGCCAAACTCCTCACTGATACAAATTGAGAACTTAGTATGAGATATAAACTGTTGTTGTGGGAAGCCACAGAAATTTCAGAGTTCACTGATTAGCTGCTGCATAACCTAGACAATCCTGTAATATCATATGCAATGTATGTGGTTGTTTTGAGGCTCAAATGAAAATGCTCAAGTGAAAAATATCTAAAAGGGTGCTAGAGATAAAGCAAGTGCAAAAGAGCTATTTTTACCTTTTTTTTTTTTTACACCAACTTTCTATTTGGCCACGTAAATAGAAAATTGATGTAAAAAAAAAGATAAAACATTCCACCTATGGTCATCTTGTAATATTCCCATCCTATGGTCTTCTTTCTTCCACACATATGAAAGTGCATTCAGAAAAATGTGAATTTGTGAGACCTCTAAATGAGAGCCTAAGAATTTTCTGTAAAATGCTCTTTCTTTTTCAAAAGGATTATGTGTACAAGTTCTTGGAAACAGCAGGCGCATCTGTACAATGGATATGTTTGCTTATAAACAGGGGTGAAAGCCACCTGCTCTGGAATCTACTGATTGCATCATACCAAATGAGCAGCTAGTTGCAGGTATGGCTGAAGATGCACAAATGTTTTGTAATGACAAAAGCCTGAAGGTCTAAGTAACAACTTTACCCTGAGATAGACAGCAGAACCTCTGTACTGTGGGATCTCTCACAGTATGGTTTTACTGTCATCAAACTGCATATAGTGCACATTTCAGCAATAGTGAAACATTTTCAATGGCACAGTTGGTGTGTTTAGACTGGTGCCTGGAACAAGTTGATCACTCAATCCCGTCTTAGTACTACTAGCTGTGTAACTCAAGGCAAGAGACTTAACATCTCTGACCTTTGGCTTTAATCTGTAAGACAAGGATAAATTGTATCTAGTACCTGTCTTATAGGTTAATAAAAGACTGAGTGAGATGTGTGGGAAAAACAATTAGTTCAGAGTCTGGCATGTAGTAACTGCTCAATAAATGTTTGTAATAATAATTGTGATCTTTATTATCCTCATTGCTGTTGCTACCAGAACACCGTCTGTTGCATTACTTTGCCTTCCACGATTACATGGACTATTTTCAAAGGGCTAATCATTATACTTTAGAGAAAATTTTTATTATTTATTTATTATTATTTTTATCATTAAATTTTATTAAATTTTTATTATTTGTTATTTTCATTACCTATAACCCAAACTTAATTTTAAAATAAGCTATTTATCAGGCACTACATTATATGATTTTGTATAAGTTATTTCAATTTATTCTTGTAAAACTCCGCATAATCATTAGAACTATATAGCTAGAAAAACATAGATCCAAAGGGGTTAAATAATTTGCCTCATATTAAACAGTTTATATTTTTTGTATTTTTAATTGTTGGGAGTACAAATCCAGATTTTCTGATTCTATGGTCTTTACTTCATCCATTCCACATTACAACTTCAGGAGACTTAAGACGGCCACCTTGAAATGTGGGTGTTCTCCCCCCCCCGCCCCACTCTCCGCAGCCTGCGTAATTCTGGCTAAAGTACATCCTTCGTTTCTGTAAAGTTAAATGATTAATGAAATTAATATTTAGGTATCAGTTTTCACTGTTTTGCTTCAAAAATGTATTCATAGACAGGATCACATTTGAATCTTTCTTAACTCCTTAGTCCAACAGAGGCTTACTCATCCTTTTTCTCCAGATGAAGAGATCAAGGCTGAGTGTCAGCAGGCAGCATCCCTGAGGTCACAAAGATGCTCATCGGCACTGCGTGAACAACTCAGGTCTTCTGATACCCAGCCTATCGCTCTTCCTTTTATGTCCGTAATTCCAGAGGCCATCTGTAAGGTACTTATCATCACAATTAGAGAAAACGCTATTAAACTTTGATTTCCAGATGCAGTAGTCACCCCCGATCCATGCAGGATATGTTCCCAGACCCTCAATGGATGCCTGAAACTAAAGATGGTACCAAACCCTGTGTACACTACTTTTTTTTTTCCTTTACATACATGGCAATGGTTTAATTTATAAGTTGGATGTAGGGGCATGCACCTGTAGTCCCAGCTACTCAGGGGGCAGATGGGAGAATCACATGAGCCCAGGAGTTTGAGGCCATCCTGGGCAACATAGTGAGATGTCGTCTCTAAAAAATAAAATAAAATAAAACTTTAATTTATAAATTTGGCACAGTAAGATATTAACACCAGCAATAGCTAATAAAATAAAACAATTATAATAAAGTACTGTAATAAAAGTTATACAAATGTGCTCTCTCTTTCTCTCTCTCCTCTGACCTCCTCTCGAAATATCCTAGTATTTTCAGACTGCAGTTGACCACTGGTAATGAAAGCTGCAGGAGTGAAACCACATAAGCAATACCTTGGATACGCTGCTGCGTATCCCAGGAAGAACAAAACACTCTCAATTTTTATTTAGCCAAGCTCTTTTTCCAACTATTTTGTTTTATTTGTAGAGAACAAAATGCAAAAGGAAATACTCACTGCTAGAAAATAACCCCCTAGGGTAAACCAATGAACTCTTTGCCTAAAAATAAACTCAATTTGGCAAGAGCCACCTGCTGTTTCTTATAAAGTGGCTGGGGAAACACAAATCCTCAGGCCTCGGGGACTTGCTCTCTTTCACTCCTGTTTCCAATTCTCCACACTCTCTCCATTTTAAAATCAACAGCACTGAAGCATAATTTACATACAATAAAAAGGACATATTTGGGATGTAGAGTTCTATGAATTTGGGCCAGTTTATAGACCCATGTAAACATCATTCCCAATGAAGACAGAGAATGTTTCTCTCACGTCAGAGAGTTAGCTCAAGAGCCTTTTACAGTAAATCGCCTCTGATTTACTCCACAATCCAAGCAGCTGCTGACATGGTTTTCTATCACTATAGTTTTGCCTATTTTAGAACTTCAAGTGAAAGGACCCTAGTTTCCTTTTAGCTTCCTTTTTTACTCAGCATGATGCTTTTGAGTTTCAGCTACGTCCTCATTGTGTGTATCACTAATGTGCTCTATTTCATTCCTAACAAGTATCCATTATACAAATATATCACTTTTTCGTGCCTTTACCTTTTGCAAGGCTTTTGGTTATTTCCAGTTTTGGGTAATTATGAGAAATGCTGCTATAAGACGTTGTGTACAAGGCTTTTTAGGAACATACATTTTTATTTCTCTTTACATAATATAATTGCTAGACCCTATAGGAAATGCGCGTTTAACTTTTTGGGAAACCACCAAACCCCTTTCCAAAGCAGTTGCAAAATGTGAGGGTTGAAACTGCTCCATGTCCTCCGTCACTCCCTTCTCCCAACCTATCCACAGGCAGCCACTGGTCTGCTTTCTGTTCCTATAGACAAAGTTTCATTCTGTAGAATTCTTTGAACTGAATCATACCCTGTGTACTGTTTCTTGGTCTAGCTTCTTATACTCAGCATAATTTTGAGGTTCACTCATATTTAATAGTTACCAATATTTTGTTCCTTTTCATTGCTGAGAAGTACACCATTGTGTGGATATGTCACAATTTCTTTATTCACACGCCTGTTGATGGACATTTCAGTTACTTCCAGTCTTTGGCTATTACAAGTAATGTTGCTATAAGCTTTTATTTAGAAGTAATTGTGTGGTCCTGAGCTTTTATTTTTCTTGGATAAGTACTTAGAAGAATAGCCGGGCTATGTGGTATTATACGTACACAATTGACTTTTTAAGAAACTGCCATGTTGTTTTCCAAAGGGGTTATACAATGTTGTATTTCCACCAGCAGTATGTAAGAGCTGTTTACTATGTTTACCAATATTTAGCATGAGTTATCTTTAGCTTTAGGCATTCTGGTGGGTACATGATATTATCTCGTTAGGGCTTTAATTTGAATTTTCCCCGGGTTAATGATGTAGTGTATCTTTTTCGTTGCTTATTTGCCATCTATTTATCTCTTTGTGTGAATTGCCTGCTGAACATTTTTGCTTTCTTTTAAAATTTAGGGCATCTGTCTTCTTGTTATTGAGTTGTCAGAATTTCTTACATCTTTAAGATATAAACCATTTGATACATATATGTTTTATCCATATTTTCTACCAGTCTGTGGATTGCCTTTTTATTTTTGTAATGATGTCTTTTGAGGACCAAATGTTTTTCTTTATGATGAAGTCCAATTTGTTAATTTTCTTTTATGAATTGAGTTGTCATTGTTATTTTTAAGCAATATTTCCCTAATGCAAGAAGGCAACAATTTTCACCTATGTCACTTTCTAAAAACATTGTAGTCTTAGATTTTGCATTTAGGTCTGCAGTCCATTTTGGTTCATTTTTGTGTGGCATGGGATATGAGTCAAGGTTCACTTTTTTGCATCTGGATTTCCACTTGTTTCAGAAATTTTATTGAAAAGGCTATCATGTTTCATTGAATTGTTGTGCATCATTTTTGAAAATCAGCTGATCATAAATATATGGCTCTAGTTGCATTCCGTATTCTGTTCCATTCATTTATTATGATTCGCTGGTTTTTATTAATCCCACATTGTCTTAATTATCATAGCGTTATTTTTATTTACTCCTTTTAAGTTTTTTTCTATGACTTCTTTTTTTTTTTTTTTGGATACATACCCTGTAGTGGAATTGCTGGACTGTATGGTAGCTCTGTATTTAATTTATTGAGGAAGCTCCACACCTTTTTCCATAAGGACTGTACTAATTTACATTACCACCAGCAGTACATAAGACCTCCCTTTACATACTCACCAGCATTTGCTATTTTGTGTTCGGTGATAGCCATTTGAACTGGGATAAGGTGATATCTCATCGTAGTTTTTATTTGCATTCCCCTGATAATTAGTAATGATGAGGAATTTTTCATATATCTTTTGGCCATTTGAATGTCTTCTCTTGAGGAATGTCTATTCAGGATTTTGCCCATTTTAAAGTTGGATTACTTGTGGGTTTTTGTTATTGAGTTTTTTGAGTTCCTTATACAGTCTAGATGTTAATCACTGCCACATTGGGGCTTAAATTTCAACATGAGTTTTAGTGAGAAAAAACAAACTATATCAAAATCATAGCAAGGGCAATAACATTAAAGTGTACAGTTTGTTTGTGTTACTTTTATTTATGATAAAAATTAATTCATCAGTTAAAAATAGCCTGCTATAAGATTTTTTTTGGTAAGCCCCATCCTAACTGCAAAGCAAAACCTGTAGAGTCTGCACACTGGATTGGTGCCCTCCCCTGAGTTCTGATCAGGAGGCTTCTGGCTCCATTCAAATTGTTACAAAGTTCAGCTAGAGATTTCCTTCTCCCTGGTAGTTTTACCGGGTGCTCCTCTCCACTGAATCCCTGCGGTGCCAGGCAAAAATGGCCTGCTGGGGGGACCGGGCGAGCTCCCAGGGCCTTTCTGCTGCTTCCTCTAACCCTGCATTTCACTCAGCTCTCCAACCTGACTCAGCTCCAGAAGAGAAGCTTCTCCCGCAAACAGACCTTCAGCTTCTCCAGTGGGCGCGTGTGTTCGGGAGAGGAGGGTCTTTTTTTTCCCATTTCCACAACTGGGGCACTCGCAGTTTTGAGGAATCTCCCAGGTCCTGCAGGAGCAGTCTGATTTCTTCAGAAGGTCTCTGGGTCCTCTCGGGATTGCTGGTTTGTTTTGCAGTCAATCTGGAGCTAAAATTTAGAGTGCAAGTCCCTGTAGGCTTCCCGGTCCAGAGCTGCAGTCTAGTCCTGCTTCCCATCCACCAGGATCTCAAGGAGGCTTGTAACATAATACAGAAGGGCAGAGGCAGTGTGCAGTTCATCGTGCAGGTAGTTGTGTTGCCAGAACTGGAAATGGTGTATATTACTTCCATCCCGTCTCTTTGACCACATCCAATCTAATGGCCCAATTAACTCTAAAGAAGGCAGAGAAATTTAGGAAAGCATGGGTAATTGGTTAAAAATTACAGTCTGTGACACACTGTGATCTCAATTTTTAGAAAATCAACCTGCATTTCTCTTTAGAAATCTATTTATAACTAATCCAACAATCTGTCAATTCATCCATCTATTAATCAACCTGTATTTAAGAGAATGAAAAAAAAAAAAAACACATCATTATACTCACAGTCCTGTTCTGAATTTTCTAAATTTATTACATTGTAGGTGCACTTATATAATAAGAAAAGAAAGATGTTCCATTTAATTTTAAAAAGAGCAAGCCAACACACTTCAGTAATCTTCTTGATTGAGGGGGTGGCTAATTTGAATTAGCAACATCCTGAGTAATGGGCTGTTTGCAAAGAGATACAGCTTTATTACTTTTAACTACCATCTTGGACCTGCTTTAGTGAATAGGTAGGAATGATTTATAATTAGCCTAGTAATTGTTTGTATCTAATTGAATACTTCTAACCTGGCTTGAAAACTTTCTTATGTGCTTCCTAATGTCAACTCAATTTTTTCTTTTAGTATCACAAATTCTTGAAGGAGAAGAATTCAAATTCATGAGGCTTCATTGTGAACAAATCAAAGTAAATGCATAAACTAATAGCACAATGAAACTCTAGGTGACTGAGAGAAAGGTATGAAATAACAGTAGATATGTACTAATGTCTAATAAGTGTGATATCCTGAGATATGCACAAGAATAACATGATTTTAATCACGCGGTAACTCACAGATATATTGTTCCTTCTAAGTCATATAAACAAAGGGGTTAGACCCTAATACCTGTCCCAAGCCAGAGACTCAAGGACATCTCTTATTCTCATTTTATCAACCCAGGAGAGTTCCCTGGAGGAAATTATGCATGTGTTTCTGCCTCATCTAAGAGCATACACTCTCTCGAACCTGCACGGCAGCCATAATGACCTTCCTTGAGCCTTTCCTAATTAATACACAGCCTGCCACC
The DNA here is from genome assembly GCF_009761245.1 of Sapajus apella. Classification (NCBI taxonomy): domain Eukaryota; kingdom Metazoa; phylum Chordata; class Mammalia; order Primates; family Cebidae; genus Sapajus; species Sapajus apella. The sequence continues at coordinate 12,782,803 of NW_022436991.1, read as the reverse complement.
CCAGGGCCTTTGCACATGCTCTCCACTGTGCTATTATTGGACTTTTTTCTTCTTTACTTAACTCTTGATAATATTTCAGATTTCAATTCAATTTCCCTAGCAGAACGCCCCGTTTTTACCAAATTCCCATAACATACTCTGTGTATCTCTCTTTCAACTACCCATCACAGGAATAACTTTACAAATTTGTTATAAGGTATTTTGATTGATACCTATTTCCCTCGATTAAAATGTAAGCTCCATGAGAACAGAGTAACTTATCATTTTGTTCACCTGTCTTTCTCCAGGGATAAACACTGGACTTGGTGCAGTTCGGGCACTCGATGAATATGTGGTGAACTCATGTTGACTGAGGATGAACAAAGGATTCAGTAAGAAAATTATAGCCCAGAGGGTAAGTACCTTGCCAAAGGTACCTTGCAGCTCAGGACTCCAACCTTCCCGCCTCCACCAATTTTAGCCCATATGCTAACTTGTTTCAAGGAGATACATTGTAAGGAATGATCAGGGAAGATGGGGATACTGTGAGAGTTTAGAGGCTAAAGAGATAAGTTTCAGCTGGAGGAATCAGAGCATGTTGAGTGGGTCATTTGACATCTGAGTTGGTCTGTTGTAGACATTTGTGGAGATAAGCAATGATGGACATTGCAAGGAAAGAGAGTAGCTTGAGCAAGTGCAGGGCATAGGGCTGGGGCTGCAAGTATGGCGGGCAGGCATGTGCAAGTGCAAATATACGCGGCTTCTCCTACACTGAAACTGAACAGACTTGGAGGGGGTCAATGGCTGCTCAGGAAGTCGGGCGATCCGGCAAATTAGAGGGAAGATTCTCAGACAGGTCAAGAGAATCAATCTAGTAGACTAATATTCGACTTTCTATATTTTCCCTGCACACCCAAGATGGGTGGCAGTCACATGAGCAAAAACACCTTCTGTCCATTCTGTTAGAGAGGATCTCTCTCTATGGCGCAGGCTACTGTGTAGATAAGGGGGACTGCAGGTTATGTGCACCACCTGCTGAGAGAGGTAGCCTGATGCCTCTCTCTGCACTTCCCACAATACACCTCTCCGCCACTTGGTAGCATGAGGATCAACCAACCAAAGTGGGAGGATCGTTTGAAGACAGTAATATGAGACCAGCCTGGGCAACATAGCAAGACCCAATTCCTACTAAAAATAATTTTTAAAAAATTAGCCAGGAATTGTGGTGCACAGCTGTCATCCTAGCTACTTGGGAGACTGAGATGGGAGGTAATGTAGTTATCATGGGAGGTAGGCTGAGATTAAATTAAAAGAGTAGAGATAATTCTAAAGTTTCTTGGTCAAAAGGAATTTTAGAATTATCTCTACTCTTTTATTACAAGGAGAAGATATTCACGTAGAATTTGTGCAATGAGATTTTAATTTTAGAAAACATATAGACCACATTTACTTCAAAAGCCTGTTTGGAAGCCAGATGCTCTGCTCTGTAGACTGAGGCTTGTGTTCAGAGCAAGCAGGTTCCTTGGCGGGGCTGAACCTACAGTGTAGAGGTCCATTGACTAGGAAGAGGGGACAGCATAGGCATAGATGAGGAGTCAGCCAGACTTTGTTGGTGAGGGAAGAACGCACATGTGTGAGGTGCTAAGGAAAAAAAAAAAGGTCATTTGTGGAGATGAGGTAGATGTTCTAGACAAGCCTAACAAAATGCCTGCTTGTTATACCCCCTGTGGTATTATGATATATATCAGTTTCCTCCACGGTTCCTGTATCCCTCGTTACAGTCATGTGTTATAATGTTGGGTGTTTCAAGCTTCAGAGACAGGACTCTGACTTTCTCCTGACTTCTTTTCACCTGCTCCAAGGCAGGACTCCATGCTTCCCCAACCCTTTCTCATTGTGGGTCTTAACACCCTCCCCAGAGAGGGTCCCACTCTATACCCAGGAAGAAGGGATGCTGAGATCATGAAGCCTCCAGAAGAAAACCAAGATAACTGAGTTCAAAGAGCTCCTAGGTAGCCCAGCATGTGGCATTTCCTGGAGGGTGGTGTGCCCAGCAAGGGCATGGAAGTTCTGCTCCCCTTCCCCTATGCCCCATCCTACATATATCATCATCTGTGTCTTTTGCAATATCTTTTATAATAAGCCAGTAAATGCGTTTCCCTGAGTTCTATGAGCTGCTCCAGCAAATTCATTGGCCCCAGAGAGGGGGGCATAGAAACCCCAACTTAAAGCTGGTGTGTGAGAAGTTCCGGAGGCCTGGACTTGCCACTGGTGTTAAGGGAGGGCAATCCTGGGTACTGAGATCTTAACCTGTGGGATTTAACACAGTGTCTGGGTAGATAGTGTTGGCACTGAATTAGAGGACACCCAGCTGGTGTCTGCTGCTTGGTGTGTAGGGGGAAAAATCGCACAGGAGTCACAGAGTACACCACAATGATGAGGAAAGTCTCATCATTTCTACCATCTCACTTTTTTTCTTTTTTTCTTTTTTTGAGATGAGGCCTGGCTCTGTCATCCAGGCTGGAGTGCAGAGACGCCATCTCAGCTCACTGCAACCTCCACCTCCTGGGTTCAAGCAGTTCTCCTGCCTCAGCCTCCCATGTAGCTGGGACTGCAGGTGCACACCAGTGGCTAATTTCTGTATTTTTAGTAGAGACAGGATTTCACCATGTTGGCCAGGCTGGTGTCTAATTCCTGACCTCAGGTGATTCACCCACTTCAGTTTCCCAAAGTGCTGGGATTACAGGTGTGAGTCATTGCATCCATTCTACAGATTTTTTTTGGAAGAACTTTTTATATGGACCGCTTGGCATCTTAGCAGGTGACCCAATCCTCTGGGTAGCTGACTGTAACAGGAATATGACCACCTGACCTCCTAATCTGTTCCACAGAGATGAAAATGTCATCCATTTTCCATGCCAGCAGTCTACAAAGGGGCCCAGAATTTTCTTAAACAAGCAGACACTCATTCCTAGGGGCATTCAACGTAGGTTAGAGTGAGTGAGTGGCTGATAGAAGCCACCGCCTGAAAAGAAGCAAAAGCAATGAGGTAAATAGAGGATGGAGGGGAAATCCATGAGTAGAGTGAGGAGGGAGATGCTCTTGGGAGGCCAGGGCCATGGGTAGGCAGGGGCCATGACTAAGCAGAACCATGATATAGAGATGGAAGCAGAGGCTGAGGACAAGCTGGAAACAAAGTCACTCCTTTACCAAAACAGCAGCCTGCTGGTGTAGAGAGCAATGGGCACAGGTATTCAGAACTGTGCTCACAGCAACTAAGGTTTTACTGCTTTGGAGGCTGACTAGATGTTCTGGCTCATTTTACAGCTGCAAGGTTGGCTAGATGTCCTGGACCTTACAGCAGTGCTTGTCCCACTTGCTTCTAATTGCTGCCCAGTCATTTTGGGTTTCTCACTTTTCCATGTCTGTTTACAGAGAAAGATACAATTGCTAAAATTGTAGGCTTTGAAACCAGATTATCTGAATTTTTAACCTTGACTCTACTAATATACCAATTAAATTTGTTTATATTATGGGTCAGCAATTTAAAACACTGCAAATTTTAGAGCCTTAAAATAATAAAATTGCATTTTTAGTGTCTTTAATACACCCACCGCGCATCAGTGGGGAGCTCCATGCTGTCACCCTCACTGGGGTGACGGCATCGCCATCGGCTGGAGCATCTGCAGATGGAGACGTCTAAGCATGATGAATTGAGCACTGGTCTTTAGAGCTTCCACTACATGGTGACATATTCTGCCTCTACTCACATTTCTTTGGCTGAAGCATGTCACACAGTGCATTGGCTTCCAAAAAAAAAAAAAAAACGCAAAAAGAAGAGAGAGAGAGAGGGAGAAGCGCAATGCTTACTGTGTCTAGAAAGTGGAAACCCTGGCGTATTTGGGTGAACTGCACAGATGACTATTAAAGCCACCATTTGCTATGTGACCTTGAGCAGATTTCTCACCTTCTCTGTGCCTCGATCTTCTCATCTTCAGGACAAAGGCAACTGTCATACTTCCTAAGTTGTTTTGAGAAATAACTGCAAACCTGTTGAAGTGCTTAGAGTCACTCATGACACATTTGGAATAATTATTGGCTTTATCATGTTAGAAATTAACCAAACTCTGTTACCTGAACTGATTTGGCTCAAGTTGCCTCCTAGCTTAAACCCATACAGTGAGACATCTCTCCCGAGCATTTGCAAGGGTTAGGTTTTCTCTGATTACGCATCCATCTTTAGGATGTCAAGAAGTTATCTCCAGGAATCTACGGCATTGTAAAAAGTTTCAAGACAGTGAAGCCGGAAACACAGCGAGGAATTTTTGATAGGTCATCTGTTGAGCCAAAGGGAGATGTGCATGTAATTTGGAGAGCTGAAAATTAGACAGAGGACAAGCACAGCAGGAGAAGTGGTTCTGAGAAATGTATCTCTAAAGCTTACCCAGAGCCAGAGATAGAAACCAGGGAAGCTCATGACATGGAAACAGAAGAATGAGCAGGAGGCCGACGAGCAGATGGGAGCTATTTTTAAAAAGAGGCCAGCAAAAAGTCGTGGGAGGAGAAGGCTACAGATAAGAGAGCTCTGGAGCTACAAGTTGGAATATGATATGGGAGTCCTCAAGAGATAAAGTGTCTATCTGGGTTGAGAAGCTGGACTGTTAGACTGGTAAGATACCTTCAGGGTACAAGAAAGATGGTCCCAGAAAATGATGCCAAAAAATAATTTTCTTTTCTTATTTTTTTTTTTTCATGACAGGTTCTTGCTCTGGTGCCCAGGCTGGAGTGCAGTGGTGCAATCACAGCTCACTGCAGCCTTGATCTCTCTGGGCTCAGGTGATCTGAGTAGCTGGGACCACAGGTGCATGCCACTACACCTGGCTAATTTGTTTGTGTTTTTTGTAGAGATGGGGTTTCACCATGTTGGCCAGGCTGATCTTGAACTCCTGGGCTCAAGCGATCCAACCAGCTCAGCCTCCCAAAGTGCTGGGATTACAGGTGTGAACCACATGACCAGACAGAAAATAATTTTCAAGTGACATAAAACTAACTTTGAGCTGGTTTGAACAGAAAGGGAGCTTTATTGGCTCACATAATAGGGAAGTCCAAGATTAGAAACATCTGGGTGCTGGGACGGTATCATCAGTGTAATTTATTTTCCTAGGTTTTATTCTCTTGGTGTTGGCTTTGTATTTTTAACGTTGAACTCACAGGCGGATTCTTCCTTCCTGGCACCGTGATGGCTGCTATCACCTTCAGGTTTGTATCCAGTCTTCCCGTCCTTGTTATTAGAAGAGAATGCCCCTCTCCCAGTCACTCCAAAAAGAGCTCTGGATTTTCTTTCACTGGGATACAAGCACAATGCAGAACTAATCACCGTGGCAAGGAGAATATGACTTCTGACTCACCAGACTGGGCTCACGTGAAAAATCCCAGACCATACATGGGTCAGCTGCACATGAACTGCAGACACGGAATGAGAAAAAGAGCATAATTCCATTGAAAAAAAGTTGCAGTGATAAAGATGGGGAGAAATACAGGGGCCTAGGCAAATAAGAAATTTTGTGAACACATTTTTGAGTAATTTTTATGTACCCTAGGGACGGCTGAAGTCTCCAGCAGTAATCCTCACTCCCCTCCCTCCTCAATTTCACTGGCACCACCTTAGCAGGCAGAGATGACTCTCAGCATATTAGCTCATCTCCAGCCTGGTGGGAGCTTCAAGAGTCCTGCTGTCTTGTAGCCACAATCCCCCACAGTCCTACCAATGTGGCTTTTCCCTCAGCTTAGCTCTTTGATTTCCCAGAGGAGCCCCAAACTTTCCTTGAGTCCAAGAATAATGGCTGAGGGATTGAGAGCATGTTTATTCCTTGTTTGCTCTGTGTCCTCAGATCTGTACACCTTTCCCTAAGACACTGGCTCAAGCTTTGCTCTACATTAGAGAAATGACCCAGGATCAGGACAGCAAATGCATGTGACGACAGCCACCACTTTAGAGTGGAACTTCAGAAGCGAAATTTGATCTTATTTGGAAATAAGATGTAGACATGTCCCCTCAGAGAATAGGGACTTTTCTATTCTGGTTGGAGCCAATGTGACACAGACTAAGATGTTCAGAAAGTGGAGAGAAATAATAAGCGTCTCATTTGTAACGATTTCTTCTCCATTCGGCAAACCTGTACTAGTTCTCCCAGGCTTATTTCAAATATTCCCTGCTCTTGGGGCCATTGCAACTTCTCTAGAAACAGCTTACTTCCCTTCACTTGCTCACATAATTCATGGATTATATCCACTCTAGCACTTGCGTTTCTTGAAGTCAATGTTTCTTATTCATTTTGGGATTGTCAGTTCCTGGGTGGTAGGTAGGTAGACGGGTACTTAATACAAGCGTGATGGACAAATGGATAAATTACTTACATAGATTAAGCTGGAAGAAACATTAGAAATTCATAAAATCCAAACTACTGATTATAGAGATGAAGAAACTGTCAGCCAGTGAACAAATAACGCACACAAAAACACACGGAACATTTGAGGTTATGTGAGAATTGAGGTGTTTCAATCTTCAATCCAGAAGTCCTAGCATGATAGCCCCGCAAGGGGCACTCAGTTTTAGCATTTCACGTGTATCGTCTTCTTCGCTCACCCTGCTCAGGCTTGTTATCCTCATTGTAACAATGAAAAAGAAAAGGGTCAAAAAAATCATGTTTTGCACAGCCCAAGTGTTTTCCCAGCTCTGCAAGTGCTTCTGGACCCAGCTACCCAACTCTGGCTCTGACACTCTTCCTGCTTGGTAGAGAAACTCTGGAAAGCTTTGGAACTCAGCCTGCCTAGTAGAAAGTGCATTCTTTTCCGTCTCACTCCTTCCCCCGGGAAGCAGGCCCAGTAACCTGAAATAGAAATGCTTAAAGACAAACCAGTATGGTGATGCCCGGGAGCCTGCTTCAGGCTGCCAGAGACAACAGGAAAGCTTTGGAAGTTCACACAGCTGATTCTGTCATGGTCGTAGGGAGGAGACAGTTCCCTATGACAGCCAGACCCTAACATCAGCTTCTGCAATTCCTGCCGAGGCCTATAAGAGAGAGAGAAAAATGAAGGGGATGTACTCTAGAAAATAGATGACTTTTGGCTGAAATTTTCCAACAAGTGTCTTTATTGTCTTCACTAGAAACTTCATAACAAAGACAGGATATATTCATTTTTCAGCATAATAACATCTTACATATTACCTGCCATATGTGCTTTATATATATAATCTCACTTGATCCTCACAACAGTCTTACAAGGAAAGCACTATAATTATCCCTACTCTATTGACGAAGAAAAAATGAGTCACACTATGATTAAGCAACTTGCCTGAGTTCACCCATTTAGTAACTGGCAAAGCACACAGGGGAACCCAGATAATCTGACACCAGGTCCCACGTGCTTAGGCACTGAGAAAAGGCTTCTCATGATAAGTTCAGAATATTCGAGGTCACATCCTGATTTAGGATCTCTGGGGTCGTATGACTCATGCAAGCATTGTTTTCCTCATCTGTAAAATGAAGCTAGAGTGCTTATCTGTTAAGATTGTAAATTATCAAATAAATGTATCTAGGTGGATACACATTATAAAATATAACTTTGTACAGAGTGGCATACTAAGCTTTGTAATGAAGACCTGCTTTCAAAGCTAATCTCCTTGATGTACTGCCTCTCTGCCCTTAGGAAAATTATGTAAGCTCTGTGAATCTAAGATTTGAAATTAGAGGTGAAAATATTTTGTCTGTCAAATAATTGAGTAATAATGGTTACTTATTAAGGATGGCCATGAGTAGTGAGAGGAAAACTGCATGGAAACACTGAGCATAAAACTTATGTATACTCAGCTCTCAGAAATGCTGGTTTCTAGATTTTCCCCTTTGCCAATCAATGTATTGTCTACCACTCGTTTAATTATTGAGCCTGAACTTCCGTATGGAAAGACCTAATCCAAGCTTTGAGCTATCAGATGCATATTTGAAATGGGGAAAGTGAATAGGTGATAAGAGCATTTTGCAAATACAGATGAACCCAGAGAAAATGAGGGCATTCAGGCATTTAAGAGCACAACTATGAATAGAATTCATCAAATACATTTTAAGTCAAGAGCTACGTCTGAAAAGCAAAACTTCTCGCTGGAGACAATTTATCTAGTTTTTGTTGCTCTTAGAAGCTCAGGCGCTGCCTTAACATTAGAGGTATATAATTCTGTCAGGGATTCCTTCTGTTGCAATGGCTAACAGAGCTGAGCTGCAATTTCAATGCTTAGCAGCAGATGTCAGTGTTGGCCATTACTCATAATATCATGAAACTATCCTATATACAATGCTATTGGTTCTGGAAAATAAATTAATTATAAACCCACATAAGTCAGTATAACTTTTATTTGCTGAGAGAAGCCTCTATACTCTTCCCCTTGGAATTTTTTTTTTTTTATGAGGTGGACTTTCACTCTGTTGCCCAGGCTGGAGTGCAATGGCACGATCTCAGCTCACTGCAACCTCCGTCTCCTGGACTCAAGCAATTTTCCTACCTCAGTCTCCCGAGTAGCTGGGATTACAGGTGTGCACCACCACGTCCATCTAATTTTTGCATTTTTAGTAGAGACGGGGTTTTGCGATGTTAGCCAGGCTGGTCTTGAACTCCTGGCCTCATAATGTACCCATCTTTGCCTCCCAAAGTGCTGGGATTATAGGCATGAGCCACCATGCCTGGCTGGAATGTTTCATATGAGCATAGAAGAACAGAGTCCTAGTCTTCTCAGGACTCCTCAGAAATGGTTATTCTGATTGTCAGGTAGGAAAAGCTGCTCTGAATTCTTAAACCTTGTAAATAGCCTGGTCTTGGAGAGTGAGTCCACTAATATCTGTCCAAGAGACTAGAATGGGTGGATAGGAAAGGATAATGGGGAAAGGTGAGAAGGAGAAAATAAAGAAACTTGAAAGTGTCAATTTTACTACTTATCAGAACCTAAAACCAAGAATTATGAGTGTAAAAGTGTAAACATGACACGAAAAAATTATACATGCACATGGAGAAAATTATTTCATTTTTATAAAAATATGTGCATATGTTAGGAAATTTAGTATAGTCATTAAGAGTGACAGCTTTGGCTCAGTTGTCTGGGTTGGAATATCAAAGTTATACATTAATAGGAGACCTCGTGAACATTTATAGTTTTCTCATCTATAAAATTTAAATAGTTATAGCATGTACTTTATAGATTTGTGAGGATTAAATCACATATTAATTGCCATACACGATATCTAGCATATAGGAGGTGCTTACTAAACATTAGCTATTATATTTGCATACAAATGTATGCCTGTCTTTGCAGGCAGAAAGTCTAGAAGGAGCAATAGTCACCAGAATTTGCTCCTGTTTTCCTGTTAGCTTTTGTGTTATCCAATATTGTGTAGCAAGCACTACTTGTATTATATTACTTAAGGGGAAATAAATCATTCATCAAAAAAGTTAGTTTTTGAAAAATGGTAACTCAAATATGAAGAACTGAGCTCCAAAATGTATCATTTATTTTCTCCTAGACCAGAGTAAATTCTCCAGGGCTGAGGCCTCAGACCCACCTCTGCAATATGAGGACTCTTTCCTTCTTTACTCTCTCTTACAGAATTTTGTACAGAAATCAACTATATAACTTATCATTGAGAGGCCCAAAAAGTAGAGGTAAAAAATAGCAGTTAGAAACAGAGAATAATGTGTGCAAATCAAACTCTGCCACTCACAGTATAATGTCACTTACAGGCAGAATTTGATCATGCTAAAACAACCAGTAAAATAACAACGTTATAGATAAGCCAACAGTGGAGATAAAAATGAATCATAACATTCAACTAGTTATTAATAAAAAGAAGGAAGAAAGAGGTAAATAGGAAACAAAGAAGAGAATTATTAAATAGGATAATAGCAATATAATAATTGTAAGCATAACAACCTGAATAATATTAAATGTCAATGGTATAAATACCAAAGTTAAAACTCAGAAGGTTGTCAGATTACATTTCAAAAGCAAGACCCAATTATATTTTGCTGACATAGTTTGTATACCTGTCCCCACCCAAATCTCATGTTGAGTTGTAATCCTCAGAGTTAGAGGTGGGGCCTGGTAGAAGGTGATTGAATCATGGGGATGAATTTCTCATGAATGGTTTAGCACCATCCCCTTAGTGCTCTCCTTATGACAATGAGTGAGTTCCTCCAAGATCTGGCTACTTGAAAGTTTCTGCAACACCTCCCTCTCTTTCTTGTTCCTGCTCTCACCATGTGACATGCAAGCTCCCCTTTGGACTTCCACCATGATCATAAACTTCCAGAGGCCTCCCCAGAAGCAGATGCTGGTGCCATGCTTCCTGTTCAGCCTGCAGAACTATGAACCAATTAAATTTATTTTCTTTATAAATTACCTAGTCTCAGGTATTTCTTTATAGCAATGCAAGAACAGCCTAATACATCTGCCTGCAAGAAATATACTTCAAATAAAAGATACAATACGTTGGCCAGATACGGTAGCTCAGGCCTGTAACTCCAGCACTTTGGGAGGCCAAGACAGTTGGATCACTTGAGGTCAGGAGTTTGAGACCAGCCTGGCCAACATGGCAAAACCCCATCTCTACTAAAATACAAAAATTAGCCAGGCATGGTAGCATATGCCTGTAATCTCAGCTACTAGGAGGCTGAAGCAGAATTGCTTGAACGCGGGAGGCAGAGGTTGCAGTGAGCCAAGATTGCACTACTGCATTCCAGCCTGGATGATTCCATCTCAAAATCAACAACAACAACAAAACATATAATAGATATTACAGGTTAAAATAAAAGGGTGGAAAAAGATGCACCACGCAAACACTAATTCAAAGAAACTTAGCATGGTTATATTAACGTCAAACAAACTAGATTTGAGAGCAAATAGATAGCATTACTAGTGATAAAGACGGCCACTTTCTAATGATAAAAGTATCAGTCTATAAAAAGAATATAAGAATCCCAACCTTTTATAAACCTAATAATAGAGTTTCAAAATACGTGAAGCAAAAACCAATAGCACTCCAAATACAATTGGGAAAAGCAATGATTATAACAAAAAAATTTAATACCCTTCTTTTAGTAATCAATAGAAGAATTGGAGACAAATTAGGAAGATCACAGAAGATTTGAACAATACTATCAATAAACTTGACCTAATTGACATTTACAGGCTACTCCACCTAACCACAGCAGAGTACACATTCTTTTAAATGGCACATGGAACACTCCCATGATAGATCATATTCTAGGTAATGAGGTAAATCTCAATAAACTTAAAGGAACTCAAATCATGCAAAGTACATTCTCTCAATGCAATGGAAATAAATTAGAAATCAATAACTAAAAGGTCCCTGGAAAATCCCAAAATATTTGAAAACTAAGTAGCATACTTTAAAATAATGTGTATCAAAGTGGAAGTTAGAAGGTAAATTGTAAAGTTTTGAAATGAATAAAAATCCAAAATATAAAAATTTGCGAGATGCCACTGTAACAGAATTTAGTAGAAAATTTATGGTACTAAATGCTTATGTTAGAACAGTAGAAAGCTCTCAAAGCAGTGACTTCAGCTTCTATTTGAAGGAATGAGAAAAAGAGGGGCCAATTAAATGCAAAGGAAAAAGGACATAATGAAAAACAGAGCAGAAACCATGCAAAAGAAAACGGAGCAACAATAAAGTAAATCAATACAACTAAAAGCTGTTTTTTTTTTTGTTTGTTTTGAGACAGTGTCACTCTGTCACCTGGGCTGGTGTGCAGGGGCATGACCATGCCTCACTGCATGCTGACTTCCTGTGCTCAAGCAATCCTCCTATCTAAGCCGCCTGAGTAGCTGGGACTACATATACCCTCCACCATGCCCAGCTTTTTTTTTTTTCTTTTAAGAAGATCAATATAATTGATTTACCCCTAGCCAGGAAAACAATTGAGAAATAATTGTCAATACCTAAACTGAGAGATGCCATCACCAGAGATTCTACAAATATTAAAGAACACTAATGAAATATTATGAACAACTTAATGCCAATACATTTGACAACTTTGACAAAATGAATAAATCGCTTGAAAGACACAACCAAATAACACCAAGGAAGAAATAATTAACCTGAATTAACATTATGCCTTTCAAGGACATTGAATTTCTGGTTAAAAACAATCACACACACACACACACACACACACACACACACACACACACAATTCAAGCACAGATGGTTTCACAGGTAAATTTTACCAAACATTTCAAAAAGAAATATTATTAATTCTATACAAACTTTACTAGAAAATTGAATATGAAGAAATACTTTCTAACTCATTTTGTGAAGCAAGCATTACTCTGACACCAAAACCAAAGACATTACAGAAGTAGAAAACTGCATGTCATTTTTTCTCATAAACACAGACACAAACATTTTAAACAAAATTTTAGTATATTGAATGCAACATTTAACAAAAACCATGTATAATAATCATTACATATCCTGGGTGATTATTCCAAGATTGCAAGTTTGGTTTAACTTTCAAAGAGCAATGAATTGTAATTCACCATATTAACAAACTAAGGAGGAAAAATATATATGATTATGCCAATTAATGTAGAAAAGATACGGGACAAAATCCAATATCAGCTCCTGACGAAAATTCTTAGTCAACTAAGAATAAAACAAAATTTTCTCAACCTGATACATGACATCTTCAGAAACCTACAGCTAAGGTCATACTTAATGGTAAAGGCTGAATGCTTTCCTGAGTACAGCATCTCACTAATGTTTGTGCTGAATTTTCATTTAAATTCATTTCAAAATAATTTGTCATTCCCTTTTAACTTTCTCATTGACACCTGTGTTATTTAAAGGGCAAAGATATCCACTCTTATCACTTTTATTCAACATTGTAGTAGGGCTTGTAGCCAATGCAATTAGGCAAGAAAAAGAAATAAAAGGCATCCAGATTGGAAGGAAAGACTAAAATTGTTTTTATTTATATATGCATAATGAGCAATACAAGCTTATAGATACCCAGATACATGCATGTGTGTGTCTTTCTACAATGTCAGACTTTTATTAATGCTATTTCCATTCACAAATGCCGTGAACTACAGGGAGTCCCCAAGGAGGCAATTCATAGTGCTGCCCATTTACTCTGTAGTCACAGCTGGAGGCACACAGGCTCAAGCCACTCTGTAAGTCAGTCAATATTGCAAGCCATACGTAATAGTATGCTTAATCAATATGTAAATGTTACAGATTAATCATTCCACAACAAAGTAATAATTAATATTAAGAGGAAAAGAGTGGAAGAAGGGGTTGACAAATCAGTGCAGGGGGAGTGAAGAAGACACCCGAGACTCTTTGTGTATGTGTGTGTTTGTGGGTTGTGTGTGTGTGTATGTGTGTGTATGTGTGTGTGTGTAACAAAGACATCCAAGACTTTGTGTATGTGTGTGTTTGTGGTTTTGTGTGTGTGTGTGTGTGTATAACAAAGACATCCAATACTTTGTGTATGTGTATGTGTATGTTTGTGGTTTTGTGTGTGTGTGTGTGTATAACAAAGACACCCAAGACTGTGTGTGTGTGTTTGTGTGTGTGTTTGTGTGTGTATACACACACACGCATATATATATAAATATAGGCACATATGTATTTCTTTGTGTATGTGTGTGTATCTGTTGGTTGAGAAAGTAATAAAGAGAGACATGTTAAAAATTAGTTTTCTGGCATAAACAACAGTAGGTGCATGGTGGTACCTTTGACTGAGAAGAGGCAGCCTTAGAGAGGATGAGATTTGGATCCTTATCAGCAAATTTAGCTGTTAAAAGCTGGAGATGCAGAACTATGTGAAAAGGATCAAGAAGGGCAAACCTACATCATCTAAATCTTTTTGCCTTTCCCCAACTCCCCATGTTTCACCATCTCATTTGTCACTGGACTATTTTGATTTCCAAGAGCCCAAGTCCTTGCCTGCTCCCTCCTATCAACTGTGGTGCCTTCTTGGGTAGTCATCTACACAGGAGCACCACCTATATCCTCAGCAGGCACCTACCATCAGTTCTTTCAACTGGAAAAACCACCAGATTAAGCAACTGATTCAAGATGAGGAGCAGTTGCAGTTTCCCTCTAGGGACCATCATCTGCAGATCCTGGAGTTTCAGTGAAAATCACTGACATAAAGCAGATTGATTAGTAGGAGAAAAGGCATACAAATTTCCTAAACATATGTAAGTGGGGGCCTCCAGAATAAAGACCCAACCCAACAATAAGGTCCAGAAGCGTATGTACCATCTTGAGAGTATAGAAAGAATGGGGGCTTGGATCCTGGTGAAACAGGTTGTGAGGCTGAGGAGAAGGGAATTCTATTGAGAGGCAGTAAATGATTACCAGGGAGAATGACTGAGTCTTGGGCAACAGCAATGAACTTGCAAATGATTCTCTTTTCAATTTAAATGGTCCTTGGAGACAGTCATTATCTTGAAAAGGGGTCTGTTTAGGTGTGGTTATGTTTTTGGTCTTTTATCTGGTAATAGTGAGATAACAGAAAGGAGAGAAATATATTGTTTTCCTTGGTGGGTCTTCATCCTAAGCAGACAAAAACTTCAGCTTATTTGGGAGACACAGTGGGTATGGGGTGGGTCCGAAGAACTTGAGGCTTCTTCAGTTCAGCATGTTGAAATGCAGTATTTTGAGGTCTGGTCTTCTGAGCCCCAATATTCCAATAATCGTTTTTTAATTCCTCCGCTTTGAATCTGGGTCCCTGGCATGAAGCTCTGTGTCCTTGGTCCCATACATTTTCTTCTCAAATGCTATTTATCTGTTTAGGAGCTTCTGTTAACAAAGAGGTTAGTGAGGATGGATGGGCTACTGTATAAATTATGGGCTGATTTTCAAACACGAAAGTGATAAATGAACAGATTTTCCCCCAGATTGCTGAGCACACATCAGCAGAGCAAACTGATGTAAAGATATAATCGTGATTAATCTCTTGATTAAAATAATTAATCATGGTTAATTCTGCATTTAATCATTTCTTTTTATCAATGTCTAACATGCAGCTTTATAGAAATATTCATTTAGACTAATGGATATTTCATTTCTCCAATTAGTCTGTTTATTCTGAGCTTCTAAATGCCTCAAACTCCAGCTCTTTCATTTGTAGAAAACTTTATTCATATGATCATAGCTCTAGGAAGAATGTTCTTTTCATACCCAAGAAGTCTGCACAACGTTTGGTTAAAGACAAAAAGAGGGGTGAGCCTCAGAGGATGTAAAAGAGACAGGAGAGCTTCAGGACCTGAAGGAGGTTATATGGTGATGCTTATCAAACATTTGCTCAGGGATTCAGAATTTCCTTCTGGCCATTAATTGCCTTTCATGGTAATAATGTCATGCATTTGTTAAGAATTTACAATTCATTCTTTCACTTCTAACATGTGACACTTCCTGCTAAGACACAGAATTAGCTTTCCCATTTTATTGATGAGAAAACATGTTTAGAGAGGTTAAGTGGCTTGCTCAAATTGATGTAGAGAACAATAAAGGCAACGCTGGATTCTCAGATGCTCAGTGGTCTCTCCTGGTTTGATCACATAAGGCAAAACACAAAAGTGTGCTGGTATAAGACAAAGGGCCGTGCCTTCTCGGTGTACATACTGAGGGAGGCTGGACAAGCACTACTTTTATCTCTGTGAAAAAGCAGAAGAAGCAGTAGATTATTGAAGCCTTTGATTTTGAGCACATACATTCAGCAAATATTTTTTGAGTATCTACTTGAAACCAAACACTGTCCTAGGAGTAAAAATTTGTATCAGGGAATAACAAGAAAGTCCAACACTGTGACTTCCAATCCAAGTGAGGCCACATGGATTTCACATTGAATGCCTGAATCACTGAATCAAAGCTTATCCAACACAGTTCTACAGGAATATATGACAGGAGAGGGGGTCAGGGAAAAGAGGTGGAGAGGAGAGGGAAGGGTTGGGTTGGGTACAGGGGTAGGAGGAGGTGAAGTGGTCCCCTCTCTGCCACTTGATGTAACATTACTCTCACCTGATTTATTTCCACTACAGCACTTCAATTTCACCAGAGCACTTGTGCCATCTAAACTTATCTGATTTATTAATTGGTCTTCTTGTTTTTTGCTTCTCTCTCTCTCCACTAGAAAGTAAACCTCTGGGAGACATAAACTGTATCTTGTTCTTTGCTACATGCTCAGAATATGAAACAGTACTTGGCTTATCAGAGGCACTGCATAAATCCTTATTGAGTGAATAACAGGCAATGTGTAGGGTCTGAATGACATTAACTAACACTGGCCACATATCGTGCGCTTAACATGTACCAAGCTCTGTGCTAAGTGCTTTGCATGCATTGTTCCGTTTTATCCTCACAGTATTCTTAGTTACCATCCCTATTTTACAGATGAGAAAATTAAGACACAGAAGAGGTTACACTCATAGAACTACCAGCCAGTCTGACTCCAGGGCCTGTCTTCTTGGCTACTATGCCTAATACCCCGTGTAGCAGCCATGAGATGCTCTGGTGGGATACATCCACCTTACAGTGTCCTTTGGTGCTCAGTAGACCCTCAGAGACCCTCTGCCTGGTGTGTAACCATTTCCTTGGGCTGGATGTTGCACATTCTATGGATTTTTTTTTTTTTTTTTTTTTGAGAGAGAGTCTCACCAGGTGCCAGGCTGGAGTGCAGTGGCGTGATCTTGGCTCACTGCAACCTCTGCCTCCCTGGTTCAAGCAATTCTCCTGCCTCAGCCTCCCGAGTAGCTGGGATTACAGGCGTGTGCCACCATGCCCAGCTAATTTTTGTATTTTTAGTAGAGACAGGTTTTCACCATGTTGACCAAGATGGTCTAGATCTCTTAACCTTGTGATCTGTCTGCCTCGGCCTCCCAAAGTGCTGGGATTACAGACTTGAGCTACCGCGCCTGGCCCATTCTATGGATTTTTATGTATTTACTCCTCTATAAATCATCACAGATTCAAAGCTATTATTCAATGACAATCTCATTTATTTTTATTTTGATGTCTCTAGTAAAACAGAAAGCAATGGAGTGTAGCAAAAAGGTAGGCCTTGCTCACAATTGCTCTCTTCCACTGTTAATCACAGATAGAGCAATCCGAACGGGAATAGGCCAGTGACCCTGAGAAATCCTTTGGTGAGACGAAAACATCAGTGTAGGTGCAGGCTTGGGACTGTGTCACACACATATATCTCTTCTGTTTTGTGGAAGAAGAAAATGGCTCTGATTTAGGCCAATCCCACTCATTTTGCTAGTTTGGTATCTGAGCTTCAGAGAGGGAGTGTGGCTTATTCAAGGTCACAGAGCAATTTCAGTGGAAACCCTATACATGAGAGTGTCTGTGAGGCCTACCTCCAACACTGCAGTGCAGAAATGTTCCGAATCGTCCCTCTGTGCTGGCCAAACCAGTGATGCTTTTTCCATTGCTGCACCTGAATTCCAGTTCTCATCACAGCTCCTCAAAAGCTCTCCCCCACCTTCCCTGAATCTGGTCCTTACTCATAGCTCACCCTTGAGCATTAGATATTGCGGGGCTTGACCCTCCCCAACTCTAATTTTAAAACAAGATACAAAGTTTATAATGCAATTATAAAATAGATTTAGAAAAACGTTTAACGCCACCCGCAATCTTATAGCCTTAGCTCATTTTATTGCCACACTCTAACTGCTACTCTGGTTTTCCTTTTCTTGCAATGCTAGATACAGTCCTCTGGCCCTGCATAGGCCTCAGCCACCGGCCTCCCAGCTTGAAGTGTCCGCCAGCTATGCTACTGACAGGGGGATAGGATGATACACTCTTGGATGGTGCGTGAGAAATCATCTAATTTGACTTTCTGCACCTAGGGAAACAAAGGCCAAGAAAGGCAAAGGGAATTCCTCAACTCACACAGCTGGAAAGTGGCACAGTTGGGAATTGAACTTACCTTATCTTTCTAGCTCTATTTTTTTAAGTGTCCCCATCTATTCTAAAGAAGGCCTTTTCTGGACACCAAAGTCCTCTGTCTTAGTCCGTTTCGTGAGGCTATTAATAGCATGTATGGCATGCTATTAATATTAATATGAACAAAATACCTAAGACTTAGTAATTTACAATGAACAGGAATGTATTTTCCACAGTTTTGCTGGCTGGGAAGTCCAAGATCAAGTCACTAGCAGGTTTGGCGTCTGGCAAGGGCTGCTCTCTGCTTCCAAGATGGTGCCGTATTGGTGCGGAGGAAAGGAAGACTACCTTTTCACATGGCAGAAGGTGGAGGGCAAGAGAATTGAATGTTGAGCTAAGCCTCTTTTATAAGGCTTTAATCCCATTCACAATGGAAGGGGCATCATTGTCTAATCACATCTTAAAGGCCCTGCTTCTTAATATCACCAAATTGATATCATTTGAATTTTAAAGGAGGTCCTCCAATGTCTCCTGGGGACAACCAAAGCTTAATGAGTGTCCAATCCATCAGCAAAAACCCTCCCATGCACTCAAAGGCTCAAAGCCAGCCAGAGACACACTCTCTTGACGGCTGCCATTTATAGAGTATCTACTGTGTGCAGTCACTGCAGAAAACTCAGCAAAATCACCTGCAATAGCCCTGTGGGATACATGCTATTATTCTTAATCTGCAGGTAATATAACTGAGGAAGAGCACAGCTAAGTGATTCACCCAAGGTCATACATAAAGTGGTTGGACCCCACAATGCATTTGTGTCCTTTTGTCTGTACCGTTTTCCCTCTCTTTCGAGACAGAGGTTGAGAGGCTGAGGTATGAGATTGAGATGCTTCTTGCTTAGGTACTACCTGAGTGTAACTTGACTCTTCAGATTAACCCTAAACCAGCACAGGGATTTGATGAAATGGGACAGAAGACAGATACATTGACTTGCAGGACTTACTTATCTATCCAACACGTATTTCAAGAGAACTTACTAGGAGCCAGCCTTGTGTGAGGACACAACGCTGGACAAAGTGTGTGACCTAGGGACTAGGTTTAATCTCTGCATTCCCAAGCTGAGGGTGCTCTTAGGATTTTCTTTCTTCTCTCTTTTGACTCTTTGAAATTTTGCTCCCTTGTGTGGTTCATACCAGAGGGACCTAGTGCTTCCTTCTTCTTGATAGAAGCAATTTTCTCTCTCTAGAAAGGTAGCTCAAACCGTCCAATTTTAGTCCTTTGGAGAAACACTCTTCCCAAACCTCACCATTAGAGTGGCAAATCCTATGGGCTGAGATAATCTCTGACTATCAGATATCAGATAAGGGCCCTGAGTCACTACCTGACTGTGTTTAAAGCTGAAAGCTTCCGCCTTTTTCTACCTAGGCTTCCAGACTCTTAGAGCTACTTATAATGTCTAGTTCACTGAAATTTTGCGGTGGTTTTTAGAACAAAATCCTGACACAAACGCTTTCTAACTCCAAGTGACCTTCAGAATCATAAGAACGAACCAACAATAGAAATGTCTGCCCTACTCCCAGATACTGTGTTTTAATGGGTTTGGGATAGGAGGGCATATCTAGGGCTGAGAGTCATTATGTTCAGAGTAATAAAATAAATGATTTTGCTAGGTGAGTTCCTTTCTCATATCCATTTTTTGATTTGATGGCAAAGTGGGCAACTGGCTAGGGATTTGAGCATTTGGAGGTCCTGGGACCAAGCCAAACACCATCTTGTCATTGCCTTAGGGGTCCTGCGAGGTTCTGAGCTGGTCCCTGCCCTTAAGGATTTCATGTATTAGTAAGCAGCATGTGGACTCTAAAGGAAAGACGAATTGGAAAATGATGTGATGACATTTCCTTCTCTACTCTGCCTCACTCCCAAAGAACCCAGATCTAAAAGGAAATCTCAACTCTTTCTGCTTCAGAGCCATTCCTGGCCCCAGCTTGTTTTTTAGTGAGGCATAAAAATAACAATTCTTTCCATTTGACCCAGCAATCCCATTACTGGGTATATACCCAAAGGACTATAAATTGTTCTATTATAAAGATACATGCACACGTATGTTCATTGCAGCCCTGTGTACAATGACAAAGACCTGGAACCAACCCAAATGCCCATCAACGTTAGACTGGGCAAAGAAAATGTGGCACACACACACCATGGAATACTATGCAGGCATAAAAAATGACGAGTTCGGGTCCTTTGTAGGGACTTGGGATGAATCTGGAAACCATCATACTTAGCAAACTGACACAAGAACAGAAAACCAAATACCACATGTTCTCACTCATAGGCAGGTGTTGAACAATAAGAACATGTGGACTCAGGGAGAGGAGCATCACACACTGGGGGCAGTTGCGGGGCGGGGGGAGCTGGGGGAGGGACAGCGGGGCCCCAGGGGAGGGTGGGGAAGAATAACGTGGGGATAAATGCCATATATAGATGAAGAGGGAATAGAGGGCAAACCACCTGGTTATGTATGCACCTATGCAACAATCCTGCATGACCTGCACATGTACCCCAGAACCTAAAGTAAAATAAAAGAAAAGAAAAAGAAAAAAAAAAAGAAATAACAATTCTTGGCTCAGTTCTTCAAGGTCAGAAGGGCTGTGAGACACTTCTCTCTGGAGAACGAGAGGTGCAAGCTATGCCCCTTGGAGGCAGAGGGATAGGCTGCATGACCTCTTGCCTCACTAGCTGAAGATGTACTTGGAATTGTTCCACCTAAGCAGAGTCGGAAATTCTGCAAGTCTGCCTGAGATTGGCATCCTTTAATTAATCTCACAACCCTCCTTATTCAGGAGGTATAATTGCAACTTTGAGAGCCATCAGATAAAGTAGATGTGGCGTGTCACTGGTGTCCAGACCCAGCCAGCTGTGTTGCAAAGGGGAGTGCACTTTGGGGTGTGGAACTGCACAGAGGGGAGGTGGGTTAGAGGACATGTGTGCCACTTACAATATTGATTGGATTCTTCCTGGCTGGGGACCCATCACCCTGTGGAGTCAGATCAATGTTCAGAGCACGATGCACACTCATGCTGAGTCTCCACACAGGCACCGCCCCCCTGGCGTTTGACAGTCAGGTGCTCAATCAATAAACAATTACTGGACACCCTGCTGTGTTCTGGGCACTGGACTGGAGATTTATTTATCACTGCTAAGTTCAAACTGTGCATAGGCACTGGGCTAGGTGTTCATTCCTTTGCAAATACGTTCTGAACCTCTCTAATGGTACCTACAATTATCAACCAAAGTAATGCTAGATTTTGCCAGGTGTCGATTTTTGCCAGGTGCTGTTCTAAACGTTTATGTATATTCAGGAATTTGATCTTTCTTACAACCCTCTGAGGGAACTACCACCATTATTCAAATTTCACAGATGAGGAGCCCAAAGACAGACGAGGTCACAGAGCTGTAAGTGAGAAATCCAGTGACTGAACCCAAGCAGTGTGATGCAAGAGTCAACACTCTTAACGACCCAGTGTGTGTCTGCACAGTGTTAGGTCCGTACGGGAGTAAGAATATTGTTGCGTAGATTCTGCAGTGTAGAATCACGTTGCCTCAGTCTGCAGTTTGTATCCATTGGTTGCTGTCTGCATAGCTTCTTGCAGGTAATTGAAATTCTTTGTGCCTCATTTTCCTTATATGTGAGATGGGGGAAATAATAATTCTAATATTTAGGTTTATTGTAGGGATTATGTGACATAATGTAGGATAAATACGTGGTACTTTATCAAGCATTGCATGTGGCACGTGGTCATAGGTCAGTAAATGCTGGTGATGATGATCATAAGGATGATGATGATAATAATAATAGGTTAACCCTCAGAAAATTTGTAGGCTAGTCACAAAGAAAGAATTTCCATCTCTAAACGTTTTACATTCTAGCTAATTTGTGTGCAATAATTGCGGGGGAGGTGGCCAATCAGGCAACAGATATATGATTTTCAATAGGTCCTTGAGGGCAGTGAATTTGTCCCGTTTTCCCTTTATCCTCATTTCCTAAGCGTGTGTTTCACAAGTAGAGACATGTCTCTTGAAATACATGTTGTATAGATAAATAAGTCCTGCAAGTAAATGTGTCTGTCTTCTGTCCCGTTTCATCAAATCCCTGTGCTGGTTTAGGGTTAATCTGAAGAGTCAAGTTACTCTCAGCAAGAAGCATCTGAATATCATACAGTGAATCAATCAATCTACTTATTAATCAGTGGATGAAAATACCAGATTAGATGAATGTCTGGCATGTAATATCCCAGAAATTTTATAGAATCTGGTCTATGTTCAGGCTTATGCTTCTATCATATCGGTGTTCGTGTTCAGAGAAAGGAGAGAAAATATTTGAAGCATCTTGAGATCTGGACCTTGAAGGACTGAGCAATGTGGTGGATGTTGTGGCATTATGAATAACAAGACATCAAAAAGTGCAAGATGTATGTGGAAGACAGACAGGTCAGACTGACTGAGACAGAATGCTATTTAGGTGAAAAAAAAAAAAAACAGGAATGAGACTGAAAAGGGAACTTGGAACATGAGAGTGAAAGTCAGTTAAAAGGCAGACATGCCTCCTATTAGTGACTGACTTGATTTGACCCCAACCAATCCTCATTTGAATGTTAGCTCCCATAATCTCATCTGTTGTGGTAGGTACACAGTGGGAGATAATTGAATCATCGGGGCAGTTTCCCTCATACTGTTCTTATGGTAGTGAGTAAGTCTTACATGATCTGATGGGTTTATAAAAGGAAACCCCTTTTGCTTGGCTGTCATTCTGTGTCACCTGCCACCACGTAAGACATGCCCTTCACCTTCTGCCATGACTGTGAGGCCTCCTCAGTCACATAGAACTGTGAGTGTATTAAATCTCTTTTTCCATGTAAATTACAGGTATGTCTCAGGTATGTCTCAGGTATGTCTCTATCAGCAGCATGAAAACAGACTAATACAGCAACTGAAGAGACACTGAGATGAGACAGAGAAGGAATGGAAGATTCTAGAGGAGCTAATCTAAATACGAGCATGTCCTGTTAAGTCCCTTCGTGTTTCCTGTCATCTCTCAGAACAGTTTTCTGTTGATCATCCCTAAATCTACCTGACCTACCAATGTTGCTTTGGAATCTAGGGTCATTCCTGACAATGAGTCCTCTGTCTCTCTCTCGCTCTCATTAATGAATAACTTAGAAAAGATTCTACTGCATCCTTGCCTCTGTTCCTCAGGGACATCTGCACATAGAAGGGGAAGCTGGGTAGAGATAAGGCTCCGATCATTTCATTACCACCCAAGAGCTCTGGTAGCCAAATCACTCTTTATCTTCATTTGATGGTGTTAGATCAGTGGTTTTCAAGCTCTGTGGGAGTAGTACACTGAGGGATTGGAAGGCCCCAGGTCTCCTCCTTAGTTCTAAACAGAACAATTTTTGTGGTCCAGCTCCTCTATAGAGTTCAATACATGTATAAATTAATTTAAAAAATGAAATAATTCTTGAGTACAGAGTTTATATAATTTAAGATAATGAACTTTATTTTTGAGAAGTATCCCAGTGTAGGTACATATTATGAGTTGAATTGTCTAGTGCCCTCGAATTTGTGTGTTGAAGTCCTAACCCCAGCTACATCGGTGTATGATCTTCTTTGGAACTAGGGCCTTTACATAAGTAATCATGTTAAAATGAGGTCATTAAAGTGGAACCTAACCCTATGTAATTAGTGTCCTTATAAAAAGGAGAAAGAAGAAATTTTGACACAGACAGCCACAGAAGTAAAATGATATGAGGAGACGTAATGAAAAGATTGCCATCTATAAGCCAAGGAAAGAGACCTTAACAGATTTTTCTCTTCTGACCCTCAGAAAGAATCAACTTTACTGACATCTTGATTTGGGACTCCTAGTCACCAGAACTGTGAGAAAATAAATACCTACTGTTTAAGCCATTCAGTTTGTCAGACTTTGTTATAGCAGCCCCAGGAAACTAACACACTAACATCACACCTAATAATTGTTCAGCATTTTAAAACATAGAAATAACATGTACATATCCTCTTCTGATTGCTATAACTTTTGAGGGAAAATGCATATTACTATCTTAATATGATTGTTGAGAAAGTAAATGTTTAGAAATGAGAATTGTTATAATAACAATCGTGCTAATCATCATAATAGCCATCATTTTCTGTGTTAGTATATGCCAGGCACTCATCTAACAATTTCAAATTATGAGATAATTTAACATTATTTATTCTTATTTTAAGAAAATAAGGCAGTGAGAGAGAACGTAACTTGCTAATGGTCACACAGCCAGAAAGTGGCAAAGCAAGAACTTGTATCAGATATTTTTTATTCGGAATACTTTCTACTATATTCTTTCTATGCAAAGTATATGGAATTAGGTTGAACACTCACTTACAGGTACAACAAATATTTGTTGGTTGGCTACTATATACCAGGGGTTCCTGAACAGAATAGAATTTGACTTCTAGTGGGAGAGATAAACAATAAATAAATGCATACACATTTAACATTATTGTTGTAATGGTAACTTCAATGAAGAATAAAAGTAGAGTAAGGGGTATAGTGTAGTAAAGACTATTGAAATAAAATGATCCAATGATGACTTTCTAAGGAGACATCGAATCAGAACCTAAATGAAGCAAGAAGTGGATGATGAAAATACAGGGAGTAGCTTTGTCAACAATGAGTTGACTGTAAATGTGTAAATTTATTTCTGGGTTCTCTATTCTGTTGCATTGGACCAGATGTCTATTTTTATGCCAGTATCATGCTGTTTTGGTTACTATAGTTTTGTAGTATAATTTGAAGTCAGTGTGATATCTCTATCTTTGTTCTTTTTGCTCAGAATGGCTCTGGCTATTCTGAGTCTTTTGTGGTTCTGTAGGAATTATAATATTGTTTTTCTATTTCTGTGAAGAATGTCATTGACATTTTAATAGAAATTGCATTGAACCAGTATATTGCCTTGAGTAATATGGACATTTTAGCAATATCAATGTTTTTGGTTCATGAATATAGGATATCTTTTCATTTTTTGATGTTCTCTTCAATTTCTTTCATCAATCTTTTATATTTTTTATCATAGAGATCTTTCACTTCCTTGGTTAAGCTTTTTCCTAGCCTAACCTAGCTTTTTTTCTAGATACTATAAATGAGATTGCTTTCTTATTTCCTTTTTCAAATTGTTCACAGTTGGCATATAGAAAACCTACCGATTTTGTATGTTGATTTTTTATCCTGCAATGTTACTATATTTGCTCATTAGTTCTAATCGGTTTTAGTGGAGTCTTTCAGTCTTTCTAAATATCAGATTATATTGCCTATAAATAAGGGCAATTTGACTTCTTTCTTTCCAAATTGGGTGTTCTTTATTTCCTTCTCTTGTCTAATTGCTCTGCGTAGGACTTACATTTCTTGGGTAAGATGTTAAAGGTACAGGCAACCAAAGCAAAAAATGGCAAATGGGACTGCATCTACCTCAAAAGTTTCAGCATAGCAAAGGAAACAATCAAAAAGTGAAGAGACAACCCATGGAATGAGAAAAATATTTTCAAACTATTCTGCTGAATATATAAAGAATTTAAAAAACTCAGCAGCAAAAAATAATAAACTGAATAAAAATGAGCAAATATCTAAATAGACATTTCTCAAAAGAAGACATATAAATAGCCAACAAGTATATGAAAAATGTTCAACATTACTGATATCTGGATAATGCAAATCAAAACCACAGTGAGATATCATCTTACTCCGGTTAATATGGCTCTTATAAAAAAGAGAATAACAAATGCCTAAGGGGCTGTGAATTTTGTCGAAGGCCTTCTCTCCATCTATTGAGATAATCATGTGGTTTTTGTCTTTGGTTTGTTTATGTGATGGATTACGTTTAAAGATTTGTGGTTGTTGAACCACCCTTGCCTCTCAGAAATGAAGCCAACTTGATCATGATGGATAAGCTTTTTGATGTGCTGTTGGATTCAGTTTGCCAGTTTTTTATTGAGGATTTTCACATCTATGTTCATCATGGATATTGGCCGGAAATTTTCTTTTTTAGTTGTGCTTCTGCCAGGTTTTGATATCAGGATGACATTGGTCTCATCAAATGAGTTAGGGAGGATTTCCTCTTTTTGTAATGTTTGGAATAGTTTCAGAAGAAATGGTAACAGCTCCTCTTTGTACCTCTGGTAGAATGTGGCTGTGAACCCATCCAGTTTTGGACTTTTTTTGGTTGATAGGCTATTAATTGCTGCCTCAATTTCAGCCCGTGTTATTGAGCTATTCAGGGATTCAACTTCTTCCTGGCTTAGTCTTGGGAGGGTGTAAGTGACCAGGAATTTACCCATTTCTTCTAGATTTATTGGTTTATGTGCATAGAGGTCTTTGTAGTAATCTCTGATGGTAGTTTGTATTTCTGTGAGATCAGTAGTGATATCCTTTTGTCATTTTTTATTTCATCTGTTTGATTCTTCTCTCTTTTCTTTTTTATTAGTGTGGCTAGCAATCTATCTATTTTGTTGCTCTTTGAAAAAAAAAAAAAAAAAACCAGCTCCTGGATTTATTGATTTTTTAAAGGGTTTTTTTTTGTGTGTCTCTATTTCCTTCAGTTCTGCTCTGATCTTAGTTATTTCGTGTCTTCTGCTAGCTTTTGAGTTTGTTTGATCTTGCTCCTGTAATTCTTTTAATCATGGTGTCACGGTGTCAAGTTTAGATCTTTCCTCACTTCCTTATGGTCATTTAGTGCTCTAAATTTCTCTCTAGACGCCGCTCTAAATGTGTCCCAGAGATTCTGGTACACTGTGTCTTTGTTCTCATCGGTTTTGAAGAACATCTTTATTTCAGCCTTTATTTCATTATTTATCCAGTGGTCATTCAGGAGTAGGTTGTTCAGTTTCCATGTAGTTGTGCAGTTTTGAGTGAGTTTCTTAATCCTGAGTTCTAAGTTGATTGCACTGTGGTCTGAGAAACTGATTGTTATGATTTCTTTTCTTTTGCATTTGCTGAGGAGAGTTTTACTTCCAATTATATGGTCATTTTTAGAATAAGTGTGATGTGGTGCTGAGAAAAATGTATATTCTGTGGATTTGGTGTGGAAAGTTCTGCAAATGTCTATTAGGTCTGCTTGGTCCAGATCTGAGTTCCAGTCCTGGATATTCTTGTTAATTTTCTGTCTCGTTGATCTGTCTAGTATTGACAGTGGGGTGTTAAAGTCTCCCACTATTATTGTGTGGGAGTCTAAGTCTCTTTGTAGGTCATTAAGAACTTGCTTTATGTATCTGGGTGCTCCTGCATTGAGTGCATATGTATTTAAGATAGTTAGCTCTTCTGGTTGTGTAGATCCTTTTACCATTATCTAATGCCCTTCTTTGTCTCTTTTGATCTTTGTTGGTTTAAAGTGTGTTTTATCAGAGACTAGGATTGCAATCTCTGCTTTTTTTCTCGCTCTCCATTTGCTTGGTAGATATTCCTCTATCCCTTTATTTTGAGCCTATGTGTGTCTTTGCACATGAAGTGAGTCTCCTGAATACAGCACATTGATGGGTCTTGACTCTTTTATCCAGTTTGCCAGTCTGTGTCTTTTAATTGGGGCATTTAGCCCATTTACATTTAAGGTTAATATTGTTATGTGTGAATTTGATCCTGCCATTGTGATGGTAGCTGGTTGTTTTGCCCATTAGTTGATGCAGTTTCTTCATACTGTTGATGGTCTTTACAATTTGGTATGTTTTGGCAGTGGTTGGTACTGGTTGTTCCTTTCCATGTTTAGTGCTTCCTTCAGGAGCTCTTGTAAGGCAGACCTGGTGGTGACGAAATTTCTCAGCAGTTTCTTGTCCATAAGGGATTTTATGTCTCCTTCACTTATGAAGCTTAGTTTGGCTGGATATGAAATTCTGGGTTGAAAAGTTTTTTATTTAAGGATATTGAATATTGGGCCCCACTCTCTTCTGGCTTGTAGGGTTTCTGCCAAGAGATCTGCTGTGCATCTGATGGGCCCATCAAAGATAGACTGGATAAAGGAAATGTGGCACATATACATCATAGAATACTATGCAGCCATAAAAAAAGATGAGTTCATGTCCTTTGCAGGAACATGGATGAAGCTGGAAACCATCATTCTCAGCAAGCTGATACAAGAACAGAAAACCAAACACCACATGTTCTCACTCATAAGTGGATATTAAACAGTGAGAACACATGGACACAGGGAGGGGAACATCACACACCGGGGCCTGTTGGTGGGTAGAGGACTAGGGTAGGGATAGCATTAGGAGAAATACCTAATGTAGATGACGAGTTGATGGGTGTGGCAAACCACCATGGTACATGTATACCTATGTAACAAACCTGCATGTTCTTTACATGTACACCAGAACTTAAAGTATATTTTAAAAACATGCTGGCAAAGTTATGAAAAAAGAGAATGGTCATACACTGTTTCTAGGAATGAAAATTAGTATAGCCACTCTGGAAAATAGCATGGAAGTTTCTCAAAAAAATAAAAATTGAGCTGCTATGTAATCCAGTATTCATGTAGCTAGGACTATATACAAATGAAAAGTATCAGTATACTGAGGAACACTATTGCAGCACTATCCATGGTAGGCAAGACAGGACATCAAAGTGTTCATCAACAGATGAATGGGTAAAGAATATATGATGGAATATTATTAAGGCATAAAATGTAACTAAGTTATGTCATTTGCCACAACATGGATGGAACTAAAGGATAGTATGTTAAATGAAATAAGCCAGGCACACAAAGACAAATATTACATGTTCTCACTCAAATGTGGGAGCTAAAATAATTCATCTCATGGATTAGTGAATAGAATGGTGGTTACCGCGGTCTAGGAAGGCTAGTGGAAAGAAGGAATAAAGATAGGTCAGTTAATAAATACAAAAAATGGTTAGATAAAAGATCTAGTGCTCAGTAACACAATAGGGTGTCTAGAGCTAACATTCTTGTATATTTCAAAATAGTTAGCATAATGATTTGAAATGTTCCCAACACAAAGAAATAATAAATGTTTGAGGTTACAGATATCCAATTTGCCCAAATTTGATCATTGCACATGTACGCTTTTATTAAAAGACCACATGTACCCTATAAATATGTTTAAATGTTATGTATGTATAAGAAATTTTAAAATTAAAAACATGAATGATTCTCAAAATTATTATGCTAAGGGAAAGAAGGCTAAGAAAAAAGACCATATGTACTCCATTTATAGAAATTCCTAGAAAATAAAACTCATTTATAGTGACAAAAAGCAAATCAGGGGTTATCTGGGAATGGAGAAGAGGGTGGAAAAGAACAGAGGGAGGGATTGCAAAGGAACATGGGGAATCTTCGGGGAGTTATGGATTGTATGTCCATTATACTTCAATAAAGCTGTTTAAAGAAAAAAATATATAGGGAGGAGAATGCAGTGGCAAGTACCTGGACTGGTGCTGCATTTAGCAGGAGCAGTGGTTGGAAACAAAGCAGCTGAACTGGTAAGTAACAGCAGCCATGGTTAAGAATCTGGATCGCATCCCGATGGTGATGAATCAGTTAGAAAACTTGACTCATCTAAATGTCCTTCATATAACAAGTCTGGAAATCCGCATCACAAAGCTGGTGAAATGTTCTTGGAAGTTATAAAGTGCTAGAACTCCTCCTGTCTTTGTGTTCCATGATTCTCAGGCTGTGGCTCCTGTCCTCAGAATTGCAAAACAGTTTTTGACCTAAAGGGATCATGGGAAAAGTGGGAAAAGATAAAGGAATAATGTTTTCTTTAGCAGGGGGAATCATTCATTTTTATTGGGGAAAGAAGCCCTTAACAGGGATTTTTACCTACACCTCATTAGCAAGAACTCTCAGTTTGACATCTAAGGTGCTGAGGAGTCTGATAAATTGAACAGAAAATAGCTGGTCCATTGCTAGGGTCCTGTTTATAAGAAACAACAGGAGAAGACACATTGAATAAACAAATATCAGAGCCTGACCCTGCTCAGTCACCATCTCTGGAAGGTATGCTTTGGAAAAAAAAGCATTGGCACCAGGTGATTCTGGAATAGAATGTAGCTCACCTCCTACTGGCTATATGAACATGGTAGTTTCAGCACTCCTTGTGAAGGTCTGTGTTTTCATCTTTAAGAAGTGGATTGGGATGGATATATACGCATTGTATTTGTAAGTGTGTGTGCGAATGTACCTGTATGTAGGTGTGTGTTGTGCCTGTGTAGAGCATGATGCCTGGCCTATGTAAAGAATTCTATACATGTTGAGTACACCTCAGTCTTCTCTGTCGTTTTTTGCTATACAACTGAAGAGCAAAGTCCATGGAATGTTTTGCCTTCCGGAGCCGGGTATTGACTCTGAGGAGTCATTTAGAAAAAGGTAACTTCGAACAAATCTCCTGAATACCCCTGAGCTTTAGTTTATTAATAATGCAAGACAATATCACACATCATTGGGTGACTGAAAATGTAAATTGAAATACTTAGTACATAAAAGACCTAGCATTGTGTCTGACATATGGTATTTATTTATGCAAGATAAGCACAAATTTGAATAGTCCCTGGCTCGCTGACTCTTTGGACATGAACATTGGCAAATGACAAAAGAAGACATAATTGGCCAACAGGTATATAAAAAGAATGTTTAATGTTATGAATGGAAACATACAGCAGTTTTTGAGAAACATCTAGAACACTCAGCAGCTGGGGATACACTTCAATGCTCAGTTCCAGGCCATCCTATATGCGTATGATCTACACACCTACGACATTAGAATTTTTCAGCAACAAAATCTGATATCTGGTTCAAAGTAGCAGTCCACTGCCCACCTAACCACCACCATCTGCTACCTCTTTGCCCCAGAATCAATTACAGATTATTTTGGTACTTTCATAACTTTGTCTTGCAATCACGGACCCAAATATACATGCAAATACTTTTTTCTTTGTCAAAAGTACCTCCCGTGTTCACATGGTGACTTAGCAGTAGCTTCTAAGAGGATTTCAATGCTTGTGGAAACCTCCCATTTTCTTTCAAAGGGTGGTCTTTCCTCGACCTAGTTCTCTGGATAGGACAGGCAGGCCAAGAACATCGCTTCCTCTGGTGCTGAAGAAAGATCCCTCTTCTTCCTCCAGTCCCCATGCCAGTACCACGCCTAGGAAATGACACAGTATGTGGAGGAGGAGGAGTAGCATTGATCCACCTGGATATTCCCCAGTACTCCCTGACAAGACCTTTCTCTCCTAGGACATTCAGTCTGATGTGCTGAGGAGGCCACTCCTCTGTCCTGCAGGTCCAGGTCACAGTCAGTCCTGACCTGAGCTTCAGCTAAAGGTTGGGATGAAATGGTGTAGCCAATCACAACAGGATGCTAGAGGAACCCTTGATGGCCACATAAACATGGACCCAAGGCTTTCCTTAGGAAACCCTCATGAAGGCAACAACTGCAGAAACACAACTTTCGTCCCAAGTTTTCCATGTCTCTCCTTTAAATGCTGCCTCCCTCCTTCTCTTCTCCTTTATCTTCTTTCCTCCCTCCAATTAGTTATTCATTCATTCAACAAGCACTGCTTTAGGTCACTATTGGCATGTGGAGGATAAAAATATTAGCCATAATTTCTTCCTTTGGAGGCTCACACTGTAGCACTGCACTGTGGGAGACAAATACATATATTGGTAACTATTTTTATAACCACACAACAGAGAACACACACATACACGTATATATGTGTTTTCTGTGTGTGTGTGTGTGTATGCACAAAATTGTATATAAAATGAATAAAGTTATGCTCAAGAAAAAGTTGAATATAAGCTGAAGAGGTTAGTGACTTTGTAAAAGGTAGTAATCAAAGAAGTCTTCCCGGAGCTTAAGATTGGAGTTGGGCTTCAATCTTCAAGGATGAATAGAAGTTCAACATGGAGGTTGGGATGGCAAAGAAAACCTCTGTGAAAGAAACAGATATAGAGACATAAAGGTGAACAGCCCAGGTGGTCAGATTGAGCAAAAGAACCCAACAAGTTGATGAAGAAAAGGAGGTTCTGGTGTGTGAATGAACATTGTAAAGGTAGAGACTGGACAGAGAAATTGAGATCAGTACCATGGCGGCCTCTTTACACTGGGCTCAGGTACTGGAAACCCATGGGAAAGACTTTGGTCCACAGTCATATGTACACAGATAATGTAGGTCCAAGGTAATACCTAATGCAAGAGTTTGTTCCATTTGTTCTTATGAAGAACCTAGAGGTAAAAGAAGGATGTATGGAAGAGATATTTGAGCAAATTTTGGTAGATGAACAAAAAGATTCTGGTTAGAGAAAGAGGAGATTTTTTATCAGTTGGTAAATATGAGAAATGAAGGCTGATTTTTCATTGCACGCTAGTTGATTCACACTAGTTTGTATCACTCTTCCATGCCTGTGTCATATTGGTTATTAAATGTTTTGAGTTTCACCTTAATGTGCACAGATTAGTAAAGGTTGCATGATGTATTTGGAAACAGCTACAAGTATCTAGGCTATGAAGTTACATCTAATTAGATTCTTTTGTTGAGATTAGGAAATGTGGATTACAAGTGACCAGCAGCTAAAGATATGGGACAAAGAGAAGCAGCATTGATGGGAAATCTCAGATCAACAAAAAGTAGGAAGGAAAGCATGAAATGTCACTGCTTAAGATCAGTTGACAAACATCAGTTGATGAGGTTCTACCCACTATTCCTGGTCTTTACTTCTTCCCTCCATTGAAAACTCAAGGACAAAATTCTGAACCTTGAACTATCAGCTTTTTGTTGAGTTTTTGCCACTACATTAAAAACTTCAATTATTTTGAATTTAGTTCAACTCAACGGGCAACAAATATGCTTGATGTTCATGAGTTCTACCTACAAAATAAATGTTAAACTTATTTTGTTTCCTTCCTACACAAATAATCTTGATCCACACCAAAATATTGTTTGCCTAAGCCAGTGTACTACTCTGCTGATGATTCATCATGTTTTTAATACAGCTGCTTACAACCGTTTTCCAGGACAAAACTCTTAAAACTTAAAATCTACATTATTCACTTGTAGTAAAACCGTGATGGCTTATGGGTGAACATTTAATAAAGTCCAAACTTTTAAGATGGTAGCTCTGGAAGCTCTTGGAGGGATCTGACATTTTTTTGTGCTTTTTAATAATTAATTAATTAATGTATTTGTTTTATTTTTCCATAGGCTATGGGGGTACAGGAGATATTCAGTTACATAAGTTCTTTAGTGGTGATTTGTGAGATTTTGGTGCACTCATCACCCAAGCAATATACACTGAACCTTATTTGTAGTCTTTAATCTCTTGCCTCCCATCATTCTTCCCCCCAAGTCCCCAAAGTTCATTGCATCACTTCTATGCTTTTGTGTTCTCATAGTTTAGCTCCCACAGATCGGTGAGAATATACAATGTTTGGGTTTCCATTCCTGAGTTACTTCACTTAGAATAATAGTCTCCAATCTCATCCAGGTCACTGCAAATGCTGTTAATTCATTCCTCTTTATGACTGAGTAGTATTCCATCATACAGATATACCACAGTTTCTCTGACCTTTGACCAATGCAAAAATCTTCCAGCACACTGCTCTCACCCTTGATCCCACACCCACATGCTCTGGCCTTGCTTCTGCTTTCAAGTAACCTTTCAGACGTCACCGCTGCTTAGAACACTCTTCCCAGGGAGCTCCATATTGTTCAAGGTTCCGTTCAAATGTCATTCTTCCAAGAAGCTTTTTATAACTATCATCTTTAAAATATGTTGATGTTTTGTATTAACCACCTATTGCTGAATCACGAATTACCAAGCCTTAGAAGGTGAAAAAAAAATCCTTTTAAAAAATCTATATGCATTTTGATTTGTTTCTTATTTATCATTTAAATCTTACATTCAAAGAGTATATGTGCAGGTTAGTTACGTAGGTACACACTTCATGATGTTGCAGTTTAGGCTTCTATTGAGCCCGTCACCCAAATAGTAAGCATAATACCCAATGAGTAGTTTTTCAACACTTTCTCCCCTACTCCCCTCTCTCTCCCTCCGTCCCTCCCCCATTTGGGAGTTCCAGAGTCTATTTTTCCTATTCTTACATCCATGTGTACCCAATGTTTAGTTCCTCCTTATGAAGAGTGCATGGTATTTGATTTTCTGTTTCTGTATTAATTTGCTTAGGATAATGACCTCTAGTTGCATCCAAATTGCCACAAAGAATACAATCCTTCCTTTTTTGATGATCGGGTAGTATTCCATGGTATCCATGAACCACATTATCTTTATGGACTCCACCGCTGATGAGCATCTAGGTTGATTCTGTGTCTTTGCTACTGTGGGTAGTGCTGTGATGAACACACATGTGTGTGTGTGTTTTTGGTTGAACAGTTCATATTCCTTTGGGTATACACCCAGTAATGGGATTTGTGGGTCAAATAGCAGTTCTATTTTTGGTTCTTTGAGAAATTACTAAACTGCTTTCCATAGGGGCTGAAGTAATTGACATTTCCACCAATGGTTTGTGAGTGTTCCCTTTTGTTTTGTGAAAGAAGAAACCAAGAGCATCTTAGCTCCGTGGTTCTGGCTCAGGGTATGTGACAAGGCTACAGCTGAGGTATTGGCCAGGGCTGAGGTATTCAGTCATCTCAAGTCCTGACTGGGAGAGCATCTGCTGGCCTCAGAAGATCTGCTTCCAAATCCACTCATGTGGGCCTCTCTCTGAGGACCACCACACAGCATGGCAGCTGGTCTCCTTCACAACAAGCAATCCAAAAAGAAGGCAGAGAAAGTACTTGAAACAGAAGTGAAAACTTTAAAAAAATTTTGAAATAAAAGACACACAGATAAATTACCATTTTTAAGTGGACAGATCAGTGGTAATAAAAACATTTGTATTTATTTTTCTCTCTTTATTCCTCCCTCCTTCTCCTTTTATCCCCACCCTTAGTAACTACCAATCTACCCTATCTTCATGAGATTCACATTTTTTAGCTCCCACGTATGAGTGAGAACATGTGGTACTTTTCTCCCTGTAGTTGGCTTATTTCACTTAACAGAATTGCCCCCAGTTCCATCCATGTTGCTGCAAAGGACAGAATTTCATCCTTTGTTATAGCTGAATAATATCCCATTGTGTTTATAAAGAAATAATTTCCCATTACTTTATCCAACAGATGAACGGATAAAGAAATATGGTATAAAGAAATATACCACATTTCTTTATCCATTCATCTGTTGATGTTCACTTAGATTGATTAGATATTTTGGCTGTTGTGAATAGTGCTGCAATAAACATGGCCGTGCAGATACCTCTTTGATACATTGATTTTCTTTCTTTTGGATATAAACTCAGTGGTAGAATTGCCAGAGCATGTGGAAGTTCTATTTTTAGGTCTTTTTGAGGAAACTCCATACTGTGCTTCATAGTGGCTGTAGCCATTCACATTCCCATCAACTGTGTACAGTATCTGTTATTGCCTGTTTTTTTTTTGTTTTTTTTTTTTTTGATAACAGCCATTTTAACTGGGCTGGGAGCCATTATAGCATTGTGGTTTTGATTTCCACTGTCTGATGATTTCATATACCTGTTGGCTATTTGTATATAGACAATGGAATCTTTTTATAACCTAATCTCAAAAGAGATGTCACATCCCTCCAGCTGTATTTTATTCATCAGAAGTGATTTTCCACAAATGCATGCATATCAGGAGGTGAGAATCATAGAAGCCCATCTCATTGGCTGCCTGCTAAGCTCCCTTACATTTTTTTTTTGCCTTCATAACATTTATTATGATTTGAACATATAATAGGAATAATGTATTTTTTCACCATTTGATTCACACTAGATCTTGAATATGTATTTGTTGAATGAATAAATAAACTTGACTTAATGCAATGAAGACAAACAAACACAGAAAATATTTACTGAGCATTTCAAAAACAACAGAAAAGAGCACGATGCAGTCTCTCTATCTAGAAAATTGATTATTGCATCAATAAGAAAGAGATAGACACCGGGCATGGTGGCTCACACCTGTAATCCCAGCACTTTGGGAAGTCAAGGTGGGTGGATCACAAGGTCAAGAGATCGAGACCATCTTGGCCAAGATGGTGAAACCCCGTCTCTACTGAAAATACAAAAATTAGCTGAGTGTGGTGGTGGATGCCTGTAATCCCAGCTACTCAGGAGGCTGAGGCAGGAGAATCGTTTGAACCCAGGAGGCACAGGTTTTAGTGAACTGAGATCGCGCCACTACACTGCAGCCTGGTGACAGGGCAAGACTCCATCTCAAAGAAGAAAAGAAAGAAAGAGATAGACATGCAGAATGTACTACAGTGAAACCTCACAAAGAATTTGTAAGAAGAAAGAAAGAAGTCTTATGAGACCACAAATGTGAAGACACTCATATCGGGGCAGTTTTTGAAGAAAGTAGCATCTGAGCTGGCCTGTGAAGGATGTCAAGCAATTTGGCACTGTAGAGAAGCAAAGATGAGCATTATGCATAAGAAGGCATACACAAAGATAAAGAGCTATAAAGCAGATGCAAAATATGGTGACCAAATGTGGGGTGGATGAAGTAGTAAAATTACTGATTTTTTTCTTTTTTATAAATGAGACAAGATCTGACTCTGTCATCCAGTCTGCAGTGCATGGCTGAGATCATACCTCATAGCAGCCACAAACTCCCAGCTCATGTGATCCTTCCAACTCAGCCTCAAGAATAGTTGGGACTACAGGTGCATGGCACCATGCCCTGCTAATTCTTATAATATTCTGCTTGTCTTATTCCTTTTTTGTACTTCTTTTCCAAATTTTCCCCTTCTTTGTGTAAAACAAACATGTTTAACAAAGTATTTTCATCCCTTATTTCACATTTTATCTTTATTCCTTCATATTATTTTTAGTCATTGCTCTATAGATTTTAATATGCATTTGTAATTATCACAGTCTTCTTAAAGGTCATGCTGAATTACTTATGGTAAAATAGAAGAGCTTTATATCGGTGTAATTCTATTTCTTCTTGCTTTGTGTTATTGTTTTTATCTATATGATGTATACATGTAAACCCATCAATTTAGTATTAACCTTAAAGTTAATCTAGTTATTAACTTTGTGCTAACAATTTGAAAATGCCTTTCTTTTATCTTCTCTCTTGAGACATGGTTTTGCTATGAATTCTTGGTTTACAATTTTTCTTTTTTAAAACACTTTGAATATTTTATTTCAATTACTTTTAATTCTTTGCTGTTTAATTTGAGAAGTCAGCCATCAATCATGTTATTCTTCACCTTAGGGTAATTTGCCATTTTCCCTTGCTTTTCCAGGATTTCCTCTTTATTTTTGGCTTTCAGCAGTTTGCTCCAGGTCTAATGTGTTTTCTTCTGGGTTTATGTGTTCGAGGGTTTATTGTGCATCTCACATCTGTGAGTTTTTGTTCGTTTGTTATCTTTTTTTTTGTCATTTTATCTCTCTTTTTTTTTCTTTTAGAAGTTCAATGACACTTGTGCTAGCATACTTGATCTTGTTGGGCATATACCAATTGCTCTGATAACTTTTCTTTAATCTCTCGCTCTGTCTGTCTGTCCCCCTTATAAATGAAATCTAATTTCTATCACATATACTGAAGTTCACTGATTCTCTCCTGTGACACCACAAAATTCTACTATGCCCCTCTAGAGAATTTTTCTAAAATATTACTCACATTTGTGAAGAATTTTAGTTAGTACAGTCTTCACCTTTAAAATTTCTAACAATTCATTTTTATAGTTAGATAAAATAAAATATTTTATCTGTTGAAATATCCTGTTCTGGTCATTGTCTGGTAACATGCTATTTTTAAATTATTTGAACACATTTTTTAAAATTCTTTGCCTATATTTTTAATAGCTGCTTTAAAGTCTTGGTCTGCTAAATACAAAATTATGGCCCATCCAGAATCAATTTTCATTGATTAATATTTTTCCTGAGTATGGGTTACATTTTCCCATTTCTTTGCATGCCTAGTAATTTCCTTGACTGAAGAAATATTAGAATAACTTTGGATTCTGTTTTCTTCTTTTCACAATTGTTACTGGTGTTTTTATTATGATTATCATTATTATTTTATTGCTATTGGCAATTAACTTGCCTGGACTCAAACTGTGAGAGCTGTCCTTCCCACATATGCAGCCACTGATTTCTTGAATCAATTTTACTTAAAAAAAATTTTTTTTGTTACAGCTGTTACTTTTTAGCTGGCCCTCTAGAACTCTCACTTTACATTCATAGTTTAATAGTCAGCAAATTATTTCCACAGAAGGTATGTTCAGCCCAAAGTCTGTGAAAGTTGCTGCACAACTTTCAGTCAAAAAGATCAGCAATGAGCAAGTCTCATGAATATTTCTACCTTCAAAGACAGATCCCCTCTCTCATGCATTGTCTGTCATTTTTACCATTTGTTTTCTGTATGTCTTATCGGTAGTTGAGCAGTCAGCTTGTGATTTGGGTAGCTCATTGTTCGATTTGGGATCTAGGTCATACTATATATAACTTACTTCCCCAAATTTCCCCTTATATTTCCTGCTGTTTTACCATTCCAAGTCCCAAACTCTGCTTTCTGTTTCTGTCATTTCCAACACACACAGCTGTATTTTCCAACACCTCCAGGCAAGAAACCCATTAATCCATTGTTATTACCTAAAGCAGTAACATTCTTTCATGAGTCATCTCTTTTTAAAAGCTTTGTTTGCATTTATACTTAAAGTAGATCAATTGTGTTTTACGACTTTCTTCTTTTTGTTGGAGTGTTTATTCCATTTGCATATATATAGACTGATATTTCTTTTAGTCAAAGATCACATTTTCCTGATTTTTGTCATGTCTGGTAATTTTTTGTTGGAAGCAGGACTTTGTGGACATTACATTATTGAAAGTCTGAAACTTTTTGTTTGCTTGTTTGTTTGCTTTGCTTTACTTGAAGTAGAGCTGGGCACCATTCTAGTGAGAAATTACATTGCCTATGTAGCCCAGCATAGTTCCAAACACGTAGTATTTGTTTAAACACTTGTTGAAAGTTGCAGCACTGTTTACAATAGCAAAGACCTGGAACCCACCCAAATTGTCCACCGATGATAGTCTGGATAAGGAAAATGTGGCACGTATACACCATGGAATACTATGCAGCCATAAATAATGATGAGTTTGTGTCCTTTGTAGGGACATGGATGAATCTGGAAACCATCATTCTCAGCAAACTGACACAAGAACAGAAAATCAAACACTGCATGTTCTCACTCATAGGTGGGTATTGAACAATGAGAATACATGGACACAGGGAAGGGAGCATTACACGCTGGGGTCTGTTGGGAGGGGCCGGGGGAGGAACAGTAGGAGGGTGGGGAAGTTGGGGAGGGAAAACATGGGGAGAAATGCCAGATATAGGTGAAGGGGGGATGCAGGCAACAAACCACATTGCCACGTGTGTATCTATGCAACAATCCTGCATGATCTGCACTTGTACCCCAGAACCCAAAGTACAATTAAAAAAACAAAAACAAAAACTACTGTTAAAAAAAAAATAACAACTGAGGTTTAATTGTTTCCATGGGCCTTCATTTCGTCTTGAAGGTGCCTCTGTCATGTAAAACTTACATTAAATAAATGCGTATGTTCTTCTCTTGTTTAAAAAAAAAAACTTGTTGAAAGAATGAATGTAATATTCAAAACAAGGAGGTTGCTTTGAGGTTATTTTGATAACCAACAATGGCACAAATATGAGGAATGTTTTAGAAAATTCTGGGTGCCCCAGAAGGATTCTTCCATTAAATGGAAGTCAAGGACAAAAATGCTCATTGAAGAAGATGATTTTGTTTGAAATTTTATGTACCTTATGGCATTCATGGGAAATTTGGCTAAAATGGGTAGAAAATAAGAAGCCTAGATATGGAGCCCAGGAAAGAAGTTCAGAATAAAAATTCCCAATTTTACAGCTAACCAAATATAACAGTATTTGAAGCCAAAACATAGAAGAATCCCCCAGGAAGAGTGTCTGGCGTTAGTTTACTAGAAGATTAAATAAAACTCTGGTACCAATAATATTTAAATAAGAGGACACAAAACACACACGTAATAATTTCAAGAAAAAAAATCATATTTTGGAAAAGAATGAAGTAAATGTGGGTGGGTCATAGAAGTTAGTATTTGCCATATTTTTTTTTATCTTCCTCCAATTTGGACAAAATAACTAGTTCTGACCAATTGACTATGAACAGAAACACATGTGTTAATACTAACCTGAAGCATTCATTTAGCAGTGAGAAACTCACTGCTTTTGCCCTGCTGCAATGGTCATAGAGGAGGTTTTATGTTTTTCAGAATCAAAATAGCCTGGACACTAATATACTAATTAGAGAACAGTTACTCCTGAGAGTGACCTGGACCCTTCCAAGAATCCTGGGACTGACAAATAAAACTTCATTGTGTAAATAAAATCTTTGATTTTGGGTTTATTTATTTTATGTTATTTATTTATTTATTTATTTATTTATTTATTTATTTATTTAGAGATGGAGTCTTACTCTGTTGCCCAGGCTGGATACAGTGGTGAGATCTTGGCTCACTGAAACCTCCGCCTCCCAGGTTCAAGTGATTCTCCTGCTTCAGACTCCCAAGTAGCTGGAATTACAGGCAACCACCACTACGCATGGCTAATTTTTATCTTTTTAGTAGAGACAGGGTTTCACCGTAATGGCCAGGCTGGTCTCAAACTCCTGACCTCAGGTGATCTACCCGCATTGGCCTCCCAAAGTGCTGGGATTACAAGTGTGAGCCACCATATCTGGCTGGGTTTATTTCTTACTGCGATGCAATCTTACTCATCCTTACTGACATAAATATCAACCTTCCCCTTCTCCAGCCAACCGCTCCTTCTTACAACAATTGCAATCTTTGCAAGTCAGTGAATCTACTCCAATTCATTCAAGTAATAAAGTAATTTATCCAAGGTTATCAGTAATATCCCAGAATCTTCTGTAATACCTGCGAGTTAGGCATGTGAGCTCTGCACCTGCAATAGCATTCAGATCACAACCTGGTGGCTGTTCTAGCGAAGAAAGCACTGCCACCTTTGCTGCTTATCATAGACATTGACTGTCACACTAATGATGTTTCCATGTGCACTATCTGCTCATGTCTTTATTTCTTGGTTGTATTGCTGGCATTTTTCTTATTGATTCATGGGGATTTTCTGTTTTAAAAATAGTTGCTCTATAAGGAGCTATATACTCTAAATGTTTCTCAAGGTTTTTGTCTTTATAATTTCTTTTTATACTGCCGTAGTTTGCTTTCGTGTTTCCTTTTCTTTTTGAGCGTAAGATATTTATTATTAATTTACAAATTGCCTATGTTTTTCAGAGACTTGGAAAAAGCTCCACTACTTTTAGTGAGATGTTTTAAAAACTATTCTCTCTTTGTTTTTTCTTTGTATGATTTTTTAAAATTATTAGACTTTATTATTTTAGAACAGTTTTTGATTTAAAGAAAAATTGGAAGGATAGTATAGAAAGTTACCATGTACCTTCTACAAATATTACTATTTGTTACAGTCCATGAACCAATACTGATATGTTAATGTTAACTAATAGCCATAGTTTATTCAGATGTCCTTATATTTTTACCCAGCATCCTTTATGTTTCAGAGTCCAGCTTCGGATATCACATTGCATGTAGTTGTCATGTCTTCCTCGTCTCCTTTGGTTTGTGATGGTTTTCCAGTCTTCACTTATTTTTCAAGACCTTAATAGTTTTGAACCATATTGATCAGACATTTTGTTAATGCCCCCCTCCCCCCTTATTTTAAGTGTGTTTGATGCTATTTTCATGATTAGACTGCGTTCATACGTTTGGGAGAGGAAGATTACAGAGGTAAAGTGCCATTTTCATCTCAATGGTTTACCATGCTTTATGGCTGATGCTGACCTTAATCATCTGACTGAAGTAATGTTAGTCATGTGTCTCCACTGTCAGTTACTTTTTTTTTTTTTTTTTTTTTGAGACAGAGTCTTGCTCTCTCACCAGGTTGGAGTGCAGTGGTGCGACCTCAGCTCACTGCAACCTCTGCGTCCCAGTTCAAATGATTCTGCCTCAGCCTCCCGAGTAGCTGGGACTACAGCACACGTCACCAAGCCCAGCTGATTTTTGTATTTTTAGTAGAGATGGGTTTCACCATGTTGGCCAGGATGGTCTCGATCTCTTGACTTCGTGATCCACCCGACTTGGCCTCCCAAAGTGCTGGGGTTACAGGCATGAGCCACCATGCCTGGCCAATTACTTTTTTGACCCCCTCTTTATACTGTCCTTAGGCTTTGAAAGGAAGTTACTGTGAAGGGTCTCCATGTAAGGAGTTATGCTCCCCCTCCTTTAAGATGGGCTATCTACATAACTCATTTGGAATTCTTTGGCATGAGAGATTTGTCTCTTTTCTCCCTTTTATTAATTCATTCAACCATTTACTTATATTGGCATAGACTTATGGATATTTATTTTATGCTTTGGGTTAAAATCCAATACTACTTAATTTATTTTGCTGCTTAAATTGTTCCATTTTGGCCATTAGGAGTTCTTTCTGCTGGTTCTTGTGCCCGTTTGATATATCCCCAATGATTTTTTTTTTCTCAGCACTTTCTTCTTTCCTAGAAATACAGGATGTTCCAGGCTCATCTTCTATTTTTTATACCCCAGTCCTAGAATAATTCATTTCTCCAAGGAGCCCCGGTTTCTTCAAATGGCGAATGGCCTTAGAGATGAAGAGCTGAGCACTAGGTGTTCTTGTTGCTATTTGGGTGCTATTTCTATTAGAACCTTTCGGCAGAATAGGAAAATATATGTGTGTGTAATAGCCCATGTAGGTATACATATCTATACATATTTTTATTTATAACCATTTGTATCTACATTAAGTTAAACTTGAGCTTGTACTTATGTTTTCAACTCTTATCTATTGCCACATGAATTATTCTAGCTTCTTCCCCTTTGTCGATCTGTAAATTCCCCTTCCGACAGTGAAAAATCTGGCTTCCACTATCCATCACCCATTTATCTCATTGTTCAATTCCAGTATGCCTGCATACTACTAACAGAATTGTTAATCCTTATCTGCATGGGAAACAACTGCCTCAACTAGAGTCTATAATACCATGTGCAGTTCCTTTCGTCTTACAGAGTCCATTCATTTCCAAAATCACTGAAGTCAACATGTTTTCTTTTTTAAATTATTTTTGTTTATGTAGCATTTCTGTCAGTTTGAAATTATTTTTTATGGTATATATTTAAGGTATATGGGTGTATATTAGCATGATGTTTTGATATATATAGGTAGATACAGATATATAGTGACATAATTACTACTGTGGTCAGGCAAATTAACATATATATCATCTTACATTGTTATTTGTGTGTGTGGTGAGATCACCTAAAAGCAACTCTTGCAGCAAATTTTCAGTACACAATGCAATATTATTAGCTGTAGTCCTCATCCTAAACTTATTCATCCCACATTACTGAAACTTTGTATCTTTTGACTTACATCTCCCCATCTCCACCCCTACACCCACCACAGCCCCTGGTAACTACCATTTTCCTCTCTCTTTCTAGGTATAGGTTTTTTGGGATCTCACACATAAGTGAGATCATGCAGTATTTTTCTTTCTGTGTCTGGTGTATTGGTCTGCACATTTTTCTCACCACATTCAGTGAGATTGTTTCATACATTTCTAATGTGTTTAGATTTTTCTGTCACAGTCTCCATTCTTTCTGGGATCCCCTAACCTGTTAAAATGATGATGTTGAATATGCAGACGTTGAGTTTCACTCTTTGTGTTGTAAAGTCCTATAGGGTTTCACAAATTCACAATGTCAAGTGTCTCTGGTTATAGTATCATAGTGAGACCATTCTTAAATGTTTCTGTGTTATAGCTGTTTATTCCCTCAAATCTCTGGCATCTACTGATCTTTAAAGTGTTTTTGTAGTTTCGCATTTTCTGGAATGTTATACTTGGAATCATACAGTATGTGGCCTTTTTAAACTGGCTTCTTCCATTAGCAGTTTACTTTGTTTTCTCCATGATGTTGCGTGGCTTCATAGCTCATTTTATTTATAAAAGAACATCAGTTGAGGTAAACTTCACAGAACATAAAATTAAGGCCCTTTAAGTGTAAAACTCAGAGGAATTTAGTGCATTCACATTGTTGTGTACCTGTCTTCTCTATCAAGTTCCAAAACATTTTCATCTCCCCAAAAGAAAACCCTACCCTCCTAAGAATTCAGTCCAAATCCCCTCTACCCCCAGCCCATGAAAACCACTGATCTATTTTCTGTACTTCTGAATTTACCTATTCTTGATACTTCATATAAATGGAATCATACACTATGTAATCTTTTTGTGCTTTGTTTCATTCATTTAGCATGTTTTCAGGGTTCATTTATGTTGTAGCATGTATCAGTATTTCATTCCTTTTTATAGCTAGATAATATTCCACTTGATATATATATCACATTTTATTTATTCATTCATTGGTTGATGGGTGTTTGGATTGGTACCACCATTGGCTATTGTGAATATGATGCTATGCCATTTGTGCACAAGTATTTGTTTTATTATCTGCTTTCAATTATTTAAGTATATATCTAGTAGTGGAATTGCAGGGTCACATGAAAATTTTATATTTCACTTTTTGAGGAACCATCAAGCTGTTTTCTATAGTGACTGCTCCATTTACATTCCCATCAGCAATGTATAAATGTTCCAATTTCTCTACTTTCTTGCCAATATTTGATATTTCCCCATTTGTACTTATTATAGCCATCCTAGTGGGTGTGAAGTGACAATATATTGTACTTTTTATTTGCATTTCATTAATGAGTAATTCTGTAT
This sequence comes from Sapajus apella, assembly GCF_009761245.1. Lineage (NCBI taxonomy): Eukaryota > Metazoa > Chordata > Mammalia > Primates > Cebidae > Sapajus > Sapajus apella. The sequence continues at coordinate 12,737,882 of NW_022436991.1, read as the reverse complement.
CTTTTTTGGAGAAGTGTCTCTTCAAGTCTTTTGCCATTTTTTGTAATGGATTGTTTGTCTTCGGTTAATTGTTAGAATAGTTTTTTAGAAAAATAAAAGAAGACATCTATGAGGCCAACAAACATATGAAAAAAATGCTCATCATCACAGGCCATTAGAGAAATGCAAATCAAAACCACATTGAGATACTATCTCACACTAGTTAGAATGGTGATCATTAAAAAATCAGGAGACAACAGATGCTGGAGAGGATGTGGTGAAATAGGAATGCTTTTACACTGTTGCTGGGAGTGTAAATTAGTACAACCATTGTGGAAGACAGTGTGGTGATTCCTCAAGGACCTAGAAATGGAAATACCATTTGACCCAACAATCCCATTACTGGATATATGCCCAAAGGATTCTAAATCGTTCTATTATAAAGATACATGCACACATATGTTCATTGTGGCACTGTTTACAATACCAAAGACCTGGAACCAATCCAAATGTCCATCAATAATAGACTGGATAAAGAGAATGTGGCACATATACACCATGGAATACTACACAGCCATAAAAAAAGTGAGTTCATGTCCTTCTTAGGGATATGGTTGAATCTGGAAACCGTCATTCTCAGCAAACTGACACAAGAACGGAAAACCAAACACCACATATTCTCACTCATAGGCGAATGCTGAACAAGCCTGCCAAAGTGCTGGGATTACGGGAGTGAGCCACTGTGCTTGGCCATATTTTCTATATATAGGATCAGGTCATTTGTCAATAGAGATAGTTTTACTTTTTCCTTACACATTAATTCTTTTTCTTGCCTAATTTCTTTATCTAGAGCTTTTTGTACAATTTTTAATGACAATGGTGAAAGCAGATATCCTTTTCATGTTGCTGATTTTTACCATTGAGTATGATGTAGTTTATTTTTTTGTCATCAAATAATATTCTGTTGTATGATTTAGTTATTTTTGAATTAAAATATTTGGTTTATCTGTAATGTGTTTATTATAAGGAGTGGAGTAGGGACCCAAGTTATTTTCATACAACTTTCAATTTTTTTAACAAAATTTACTAATGTATCTTTCTTCTCACTAATATGCATTTTCTTTATAATGTGTTAAATTTACCTGCTTCTGCTTCAAATTTTACCTTCTCTACTGTCTTTATTCATTTGCTATAGCCACATTATTTTAGCTATTTTCTCTTTATACTATTTCTTTATGTCCACTAGCATTAATCTTCTTCAAAACTCTTATTTTATTAAATCTTTCTTGGATATTTTGATTTTTTAATGTGAACTTTAATGTCAACTTGTTTGGTTCAAAAACCAGCCTGTTGGTACATTTTAACAAAATCATATTGAATATAAAAATTACTTGAGGAAGAGATTGTAATTTATAATATTAGTCTTGTAATCTGAGAAAAGAATATGGTTTTCCATTTGTTCATGCCATAGTTTTGTCCTCTGCTATCTTTAAACATTTCCTTCATGTATAGCATGGAAATAATTCTTTAAAAATTTGTTTCTAGGCAAATGGAATCATTTCCCGTAGGAAAGCTTTAATTTTTCTTGAGTTTCATATTTAGAAAATCCTCATAAGTGCCCTGGAAATCAGATGTTATTATTCTTTTTTTTTTTTTTTTTTTTCTTGGGGGACAAAGCCTCCCTCTGACACCCAGGCTGGAGTGCAAGGGCATGATCTTGGCTCACTGTAACTTCTGCCTTCCAGGTTCAAGTGATTCTTCTACCTCAGCCTCCCAAGTAGCTGGGGTGACAGGCACACACCACCATGCCCGGCTACTTACTGTATTTTTTATATAGACAAGGTTTCACCATGCTGGCCAGGCTGGTCTCAAACTCCTGACTTCAAGTGATCCACCCACCTTGGCCACCCAAAATGCTGAGATTACAGGCGTGAGCCACTGCGGCGGGCCTAGGTGTTAGTATTCTTACATTACGTCATTGGAAAGTATCAGAGTCCGTATTCCTACCCACGTCTGTCTGATACAAACATCTGCATTTTGAATCACAATGCTCTATCATGTGGTTAAGAAAGGTGGATTGAATTGGACTTAACAGGTCAGTCTTTCCCAGAGAAGGTCGGAACATACCCACTGTCTATGCAGGGACATTTCCAGGTCTATACTTGGACCTTTGAGTCTTAAGTAATAAAAGTCAAAGTACAAGTAGGCAATCCTCCTCCATTTGTTTAGGTACTGGCTTCAAAACCAGCCAGTTAAGTTACCTCCCTTTCCAAATCCCTCCCAGTGTATGCCACATACATACAATGACTCCTATCTATTTCAGCACAGAAAGCCTAGGAGAAGAAACACATCCTACTTGTGTTGATAAAGGCAGAGTGGATGGAGGAGATGATCTTTGAGTTGAGGCTCCAGGCCAGCAGAAGATAGGAATCGATTGGGACATATTATATTCTAAGATATTCAGTAAAGTTAGATTTTGCCCCATAAATTACAGTATTTGTACCACTAAGGGTATGAGTCAGTCTGAAGGAGGTGGGAAGCTTTAAAATAAAAATGGTAAAATTTCCTGGACAGTCAATTTTACTAGAAATATGTGAAAGGATTTTATTTCCAGATTCATCTCCACATATTTATGAGGCCTGGGCTCTGAAATCTTTGCAAAAACAACACATAAAAGAAAATGTGACTACATATGGAATATGATATGTGGAGTTACTGCTCTTGCAGGCAGCTCAGTGATTCCGGCATTAATAGATTAATCCTTATGATATGTCACTACCTAAGGATAGATGGAGAACTAGCTTTCTTTGGCTTCTGCTGTTTGTCTGATCAATAATTTTAAAAATGAACTTTTATTTTAAAAATGGCATACTGTTGAGTAGAAAATAACATTCACATACATTTTCAAGTAAAACTATGGCACTTCAAAGACATTTCTTCACTTCGTGGGGGCACTTCAGGCTATGCTTTCTGACTGCTTGAGGATGTGGGCTCGGTCTTTCAGCATTTAGGGAATCTTCAGTGTATAAAGCTCTTACAGAGAACCAGCTAATGTTAATATCTCAGCACATCTTACCTTCTGCCTATTATCAATGTCTCTCTGTGTTTTTGTACTGATATTATTCTGCAGCTCATTTTAATTTTGAAGTAAGAATGCACTTCATCTTATCAAAACATGTTTCAAGTTATTCTTTTTATAGGTGTGCAGCACACTCCCTTAATATATAGTATTTTTTTACTCATTTTTTATATGTGGGATAGTTTTATTATTAAAAATGAGGCTGTAAACAAATATATTTATATGCGGTCAACTCTGCAGCCAAAATCTAGCCAATATGAATTTATTGTTTTTACCTCAAAATCTAAGCTGTGGACAAACGCATGAATCAAGGGTTCATGAGACAATGACTCCCCCCTCACCCCCACAGGTGCCAGCAAATTCACCCTGTACTCTGAGATTAACTGCTTGACAAGTACCTCTGGTGGTAAGTGACTTCCAACAAGATAAACTACAGAAGCAGAGAAAGTATCATCGCCATCATCATAACACAATAGCAACAATAAGACTATGGACGGTTATAAAGCACCTACCATATGCCAGGCATTATCCTAAACACTTTGTATATTGACCAATTTAATCACCACAACCCTGTGAGACATGTTCTGTTGTTACCACTTCATAGATAGAAAAACAGAAGTACAAAGAGGTTAAGTGACTTTCTCAACATTGCAGAGTATTTGAAATGGCAGAACCAGGCTTCAAACCCACGTGGTCTGGCTCCAGAGTTTATGCTCTAACACTGACACCAAACTTTTTTGTGAGACCCTAACACCAGATAAAAATGGCTGCTAAAGAGGACAGGAAAAAAAGAGAGAGAATGAAGACAGAATGACAGGAGAGATGGATGGAGGAGGCTACAAAGATGTACTGGCATTCTGCCGGTCACTTTATGTATCTTATTTTTAAGTTTCCAAAGAATAGCGAATGGTAGAAATATTTGTCACAACTAATAGATGAGAAAATTGAGACTCGAAATATGGATTTATTTGCTTACAGGGAAAGAGCTCATGTTGGGTGGAGCCTGCATTTTCTCCAGGAGAGCCTCCCATGAGAGTCCCCGGAAGAGTACTTTAAGACGCCTTTATGGTCCAAATTTGACTTTCATTTGGGCATATCTTTAAGTCACTTGGAGCCTTTTGCACGCACAGCCACAGAGCATCTTCCAGGCTTGCACTGCTGACAAGGAGACAGTTGTCAGTAAAAAATGGCTCTCTGGACACCCAGCCCATATGCTGAGGACCAAGCATACTGAAGAATTGCCTACCACCTGATTTTATTGACTCTAAATCCAAATCATCTTTCTTTAAATAGGCTGTTTTCAAAGGGTGAGTGGAAAGAAGTGACATACCATTGCACAACAGCCAAGACAAATCGTCAAAGAGCTTGGCAGCCTGGAAGAAAACCCTTCCTGAAGTTACAGATGTGGAATTAACCTTTACATCCATCCTGCAAAGTGGGAAGACACAGGCAAGTGAGATGTAACTGGGGAAATGAAAAAAAGATTCTTACCCTGTGTTCAGACAGAAAGCAGAAAATGCCAGAGGAATCTATTACGGTCCTGGGCGGGCAACTCGAAATGTAAGAATAGCCATAGGCTTGCTTTCTCTAGCGCCTTTCATCTTTGAGCTTTTTACAACACATAAATACACCAAGCTCCTTTCACTTAGTGCTTCAAAGTTGCCACCTCTGAGACAGAATGTAACAGTCATTTAGCACCCGCGCCACTACCTCCAGAATCTAAAATTTCCCCTTTGGAAATCCTCTCCTCTTGAAGAAGTCACTCGCCTGCCTGACAATCGGTCAAACCCTTTGCCATGGTAGATGGGTCTTACTGAATCTGTCTCTCTTCCACTGCTCTGATGTCATCTGTTACCATTTGCCCGATTTTTTATCTCTGCCCTTCAACCCCCTTGGCTTGTGTTTACATCTTCCCCTTCTCCAAAGCCTTTTCCACCTCAGGATTTTGCAAATGCTGCTGCATCTTACGGGATCATTTTTCCCTTCCGCTTTCCCAAGACAGACCCGCTCTCATCTGTCTGATCTCAAAATGTCACCAATCCCCCTAAAGACCTTCCCTGTCTACATCATGTAAAGTAACATCCTTGTTCCCTGTCAGCTCCAGACTTCATCACATCACTTGCTTGCTGTCTTCATAGAACGTATAGTCATTGAAATGTGCTCTTTTTACGTGTTTACCTTTTTATCAACAGTCTTCTCTATTAGACTGAAATCCTGTAAGAACAAGGGCCTTGACTCTCTTTCTCACTTTTTCACTTATGTCCTAACACACAACAGTGTGTTTAGTTTGTAGCAGACACTCAATTTAACAACTTGCTTTTGAATGAACGATCTCTAAATGCATTATTAAGTCACTTTGTCAGTTACTGCAGACTTAATCCCATTTTAAACCCAGTTCCTTATAGAAGTGGAAAATATTCACTGACAGAGTGTAGGCAAAAGGAAAAGCTTGTTAGAACTGGGATTAAAAGAATTCATTCTGTCTTATCTTTGCTACCTAATTACTGGATATTTTATAGAAATACAAGCTCTCAGAATGTCAGTTTTCTTTTTGATAAGGGAGTTAATGGTGTTTCTGGGTAAAGGTAACTTGCTCAAGTTGAATCACAGGTCTACATTTCCCCACTACTCATGAAATTTATAAGAAATTGTAAACACCATTGCTAGCAACAGCCATATAATGAAAGAGATTCAACGTAGTGGTCTAAACTTTAAGGTAAGAGTAAAGGAAAGGAATAGAATAATCTATTGAAGTGCAGCAGAGCTTCGAAACCTGTCTGCATTTGCTGGTACAGTGCTGGGCATGGGGGCAGGATAAGGAGGCAGGGCAGTAAAATACTTATCAGTACTTCACACTTAGAGATGTGGCCCAAGGTGTTGCCTGTTGGAAGTCATAGAATAGCCTTCAGTCTCAGCTACTTATGAAAAAAAATATTTTTATTGAGACAGATGGAGCCACCAAGTTCATCCTGCCTTTTTGAAGATCCTAGACCTAATTAGGCGTAAAATTCAACATGTAAATTAACTTTTTCATGTCATTAAAATACACCTTCAAATAAAGGGAGAAAATCTAGATCTTGGGATGAGAGAGGTGGGGAGCGGAAGAAAAACAAAACCTAGATAAACCAACAACACTCATAGCTAGGTTTTCTCCCCGTCCTATCTCACATCTCCTGTTTTGTATACAAAAAAGGATATGTAAGCAACCTAGACTCAAGCTCTTGCTCATCAGAAAAACAAACAGTTTCCAAATAAAGACCAAATAACAGCTAAACAAATACACCCGTGCATATATATTTTGACTTCAAATAAGTGGCCATAGTTAGTATGAATAAGAAGCTTACAAAAGCATCGCAATGAAAAGGCAAGATGTTGTTGAGAACCATGGAACATAGCTCACAAGGGGTGATCAGGAAACCTGTTGGAATGAAAACATAGGTTACAGAAATGCACGAAGATTACCTCAAGTTATAGACAAAAAACTAATTAGAACGCGGTTTCAAAAATATTAGACTCAAAGTTGAGACATTAGAACAATGGAGTGGGGTAAAGCGGTGTCACAGATTTTAGGGAACAAATGAAGAACCAAAACATTATTATAAAATGAATGAATTTAATAGAAATCATAAGAATAAATATATTCACCTACAAGTAAAATAATTGCATAGAAAAATGTCCTTGCAAAATCTCACAAATGGAGATGAAAATACATAAGGTTTTAAAAAGTTAAAAAGGAAGATCCTAAGTATGGTTTTTCTTATTTTGCCACTATATGGTGAGAGCCCGCTTTCATGCAAGGCCAAAAGAGAATGACGGGAGGCCAAGAGGTACAGACAGATTCCATACAGTACCACTTAATCACTTGCTTCAACTGTGCCTGAAGCTACAAGTTCCCCCTTTGGACTTTTCAGTTAGCTGAGCAAGAAATTCTCCACTTCTTTGAATAAGACAATTTTACTTAAATTTTTTTCACTTGCACCTAAAATCAACCTTCTTAATAAAATATTTAGAGCTTAAAACAGTCAAGAATCTAACAGAACATTTTAAGCTTTCAGTGTTTTATATCCTCCCCTGAAACATGAGGATAATAATTATACCTACATCATAAGGGGGTTGTGTGCAATATATCTATGTTTGTATTTCTGTCTCTCTGTCTCTCTCTCTATGCATCTTACATATCTAAGACAATGTAGTACAATGTCTGGCACATAGTGCGGGTGTTCATGGGAGCTATTATTATTGAGTTCAGAATTAATTCCACTATGCTATCTTATCTAAAATGGAGATATTGGTTGGTTCCATATGATTTGTTCTCAAAAGGTTTCAATGATTAATTCTTACATAGCACTTAATATATGACAGGCATTTTTCTAAGTATTTTACATATATTAATTCATTTAACCCTTACAAAACCTATGGAGTAGGAATGTTATTATTCTCATTTCTTCTCATTTAGCAGAGGCATACAGAGGTTAAGTAATTTTCCCAAGGTCACACAGCCAGTTAGTCATGGAGAGAGGATGACCCCGTAAGCCATGCTCTTTGCCAGAAATTTAGGCTGTTAGAAGAACAGAGCTGTAAGGGCTAGATGCACTGGAAAATAATCATGAAAAGTTTCTAAGCCAGGAAATGACATTATAGGAGCGAGGTATAAATGTGAAGTAACATAATTCAAAAACTTCAAAGTGAGATGCTATTGTAACAGTGTCTATCAAGCATGTCTGAAAGAATCTCTCCTGCCTACTCTATCAAAGGGAATGAAATGAAGACACCGGGTGACTTCAAGTTTCAGCACCTTGGAGAGAACTTTAAGTGAAAGCCAAATTCTGTCTGGTGGCTTCCAAGCAGTCCCGCCTCTGGCATCTAAAATAATCCTTTGACAAAGATAATTAAAAGGTACATTGAGCAAATATGTCTTTACTGAGGATATTTCTGAAGTTCATGAAATGTGACTCTTTTCTCTTGTGACTTATAGTCAATCATCTCAACAATGTAGCAAGTTACCATTGTGCCTATCAAAAGAAGGAGCTATACAAGGCTGAGGAGAAGCTGTTATTGGTGTGAATGAAGGGTGCTGCCTCCCTGAGCTGTGAAGGTGAAGAAGGTGCTGATGCTAACCTGACAGCAAAGGACGGGGGTGGAAAGCAGAATGAGATGCCAACGATCTAAGTAGGGAAACAAAAGAGAGAAAAGAAGATAAATTCAGAGAAGCAGGACAGGTAAGAAGAACATTTTCCATTTATTAAGAGCCTACTGTATCTGAATATTAGGAATCTTAAATGTATTTCTTTAAGTCTTCAGACAGTCAAGAGAATGTAGTTATTGGTTCTTTTTTGCCATTTCTACAGATGTAGAAATGGCAAAAAAGAAAGGGTGAGATGTGAAAAGAAGGAATGTGGAAAGCAAGGTAGGAGGGGAAAGGAGAGGAAGAGAAAGGAGAAGCGAAGGACCACCATAAAAATTGAGAGGTCAAAAAAAGGGAAGGGAGAGGACATGGTGTTCTTACAGAGATACAAATAAAAAACAAAGAGAGAAAAGGGAAAATCAACACAAGTCTAAACCTCAGTGACCCTAGACACAGCGCAAGTTGAGCTCTTTTCTTTTTCCTTCTTTTTCCAAGAGAGGTTCCATGGGAAGAGAACAATTGTTCCAATTCTTTTTGCTTGTTTGTTTGCTTTTATATATATGTATTTTATTGCACTTTAGGTTTTGGGGTACATGTGAAGAACATGCAGGATTGTTGCATAGGTACACATATGGTAATGTGGTTTGCTGCCTTCCTCCCCATCAGCTATATCTGGCATTTCTCCCATGTTATCCCTCCCCAGCTCCCCACCCACCGCTGTTCCCCCAACAGATCTCAGTGTGTGATGCTCCCCTCCCTGTGTTCATGTGCTATTGTTCATCAACTGCCTGTGAGTGAGAACATGTGGTGTTTGATTTTCTGTTCTTGTGTCAGTTTGCTGAGAATGATGGTTTCCAGGTTCATCCATGTCCCTACAGAGGACACAAACTCATCATTTTTATGGCTGCATAGTATTCCATGGTGTATATGTGCTAATTCTTGCCCATACAGAGGACACAAGAGGAAGAACACACATTGTGTTCTGATTGGGAAGGGAGCCAGAAATTTGAAATCTGCTCCAGGAAAAGTCTAACAATGGATCTGCAGGGGATGCTGGATGGCTTCTTTCTGTCGTGGCCCTTCTCTCCTGAAGGAGACTACCAGGGGAGTCCTTATGGCCAAGTATCTCACCTAAACTTCTTAAGAAACATCCCTGGGAAGTAGAAGCCATTATTGTCATCATCACTCAGCTAGTAAGCAGCTGAGAGCAGGTTCAAATCCAATATGCTTAACTCTAAATCTGAAGTTGTAAACACTGCTGTTTTCCTTGTTGAATGAGTGGAAAGAAAATTATCATCTCATTAGGATACACCTATTGGTTAGTACTGTTCAGCAGCAGAGGCTATCTCATTTACTCGTAGAGCGTAAACCATGAGAAGGACAGGGATGGAGAGATTTGGGAGGATGCTTTAACCTATGAGGATGGATGGATAAACATGTTTAGCAGTTCTTTCTATATGTCCTGCTCAGACAACTATGGATGAATACCTCACTGGCTAGCCAAAAAGTATCCCTGCCTTGCCCCGCTGATCCCACTTGGTTGTAAGCATCCTGCAGTGTTGTTTTCTAAAAACTGAATTAACTGCAAATGTTGAAAATATTGAGAGATTTTTGCATAAAAACCCAGATAGCTTTCTGTACACAGGGTAGACCGTGGAAACTCTAGGACATCCAAAATTAAGAGAATTCGTCTCTTTCATAATAGGACGAATGAAAAGTCTAGGAGTTGATGTCACCACCAGCTAATACTTCCCTGTAGATCAAACACTCTGGCTTGTGAGTCCTCAGTTCACCCGCCCCATGGCTGGGGTTGCAGTCATCCCCACTAAAACCACAGGATGGAAGAATGGGGAGGAAGTGGCTTCTCAAAATTAGACCAAGGTACTGCCACAATAAGAGGGAAAATGGTCACTGTAAAATCAGACTTTCACTGCAGTTCTTAGCTAACTACATCAGGATTCTGCCATTAATTTTTTTTATAAGAAATAAATGAAAGTGTGACACTAAACAAGAGCCATCACAGTCTTGATCTTAGAGATTTTTAGATGTGGCTGCTCATGACCTGCCAAGACCTCGCTCATGGTAAATGCTATCCAGGCACTTCAGAACCACTCAGCTTCTCCAAGTCCCACACACAAAGGTTTTCTGCATCCCTGAGAGCACAGAGCTCATTAGGATCCACCTATTGGTTAGCACTGTTCAGTAGCTGAGGGTATCCCATTTATGCTCAGTGGGTAAAGCATGAGAAGAAAATAGTTGCAGACTTGTGAAAATGCTTCTTTTCTAGCCCTTCCAGCCTGACTCATATTGGAGTGAGGACATGGGTTAGTGATTTAAGGAGAGAAAGTCAAAGGTGACTTATTTTACCAAGATCCTATCTCCAGCACTGGGACGGTCAATTTACACTTACTATTTTATTCAGTCCTTACAACATCTCTGTAAGTTAATGATCGTTAGTCAAAGATGGGAAAAATTAAGACAAGACGTGCCTATGCACCCTGTACAAGCCCATATATCTAGGTGCTGATTGTGTCAGAATGTGAACACAGATGTTGATTCCCCCATTTCTGCTCCTCTTCTCTAATTTTCCCACTAAGGCATTTACATTTGCCTATTTACTCACACCTAGGATCATATCACACAGACCACAAGCTCCCCAAAATGCAAATTGTGTCTGTCCAGGTCATTACTCTATCACCAGGACCCAGTTAGGTATTTGGTTCAGTAAATAGCATGAGCTAATATGTGGATGAATGATTTGCTTCGTGCTTAGAAAAGTCATGATATTTATCCTACAATCATTATGTTTGTTTGTTTGCAACACCCTTGTCACCTCCGCCCATAGAACCTGTTGTTCACAATCCATACTCTGCCAATCACATGTAAATCCATACACAAATAATGTATTTTTATGATAAATCATTCAGAAACATACTTCACTTAATTTTTGCTGCAACCACAGGTGACTTACATATGTTAAGAGCCAGGATTTGAGTCCAATCTAAATCTGCCTGACCCCAGAATTCTTAGCATTTTTTTTTTCATTTTATTTATTTATTTTTAGCTTTTAGTTTATTTTCAAGAAACATGTGCAAATTTGTTTTATAGGTAAATTGTGTGCTGTGGGTGTTTGGTTATTGTGTAAATTATTTTGTCACCCAGGTAATAGGCATAGTACCTGACAGCGATTTTTCGATACTCACCCTCCTTCTACGCTGGTGTCTATTGTTTCTTTCTTTGTGTCCATATGTACTCAACGTTTACCTCCCACTTAGGAATATAAACGAAAGGGATACTCTCTTAGAGTATCTCTCTTAGAAAACGGGGTGTTTGGTTTTCTGTTTCTTCATTAATTTGCTTAGGATAAAGGACTCCAGCTCCATTCATGTTGCTGCAAAGGATATGATCTCATTCTTTTTCATGGCTATGTAGTATTCCATGGCATATGTGTACTGCATTTTCTTTACCTAGTCTGTCATTGACTGGCATTTAGGTTGATTCTATGCATTTGCTACGGTGAATAGTGCTGCAGTGAACATACATATGCATATGGATTTATGGCAGAATGATTTATATTGCTTTGGTTACATACCCAATAATAGGATTGCTGGAGCTAATGTTCTGTTTTAAGTTCTTTGAGTAATCACCAAAAATGCTTTGCACAATAGTTGAACTGATTTACATTTTCACCAGCAGTGTAGAAGCATTCCCTATTCTCCACTGCCTTGCTAGCATCTATTATTGATGAACGTTTTACTAACCATCTTGGCTGTTGTGAGATGATATCTCTTGTGGTTTTGATTTGCATTTCTCTAATGATTAATGATATTGACCATTTTTTATATGCTTGTTGGTGCATATATGTCTTCTTTTGAAAAGTGTCTGTTCCTATCCTTTGCCCACTTTTAATGGGGTTGTTTTTCTCTTGTAAATTTGTTTAAGTTCCTTATAGATGCCGGATATTAGACCCTTGTCAGATGAATACATTGCAAAATTTTTCTCTTCTTCTGTAGGTTGTCTGTTTACTCTGTTGTTAGTTATTATTATGTCCAGAAGCTCTTTAGTTTAATTCTATCCCATAGCACCTTGTGGTAGCTGTTTATTTTATAAAATTAGGCCATACTCAAATTAGTTCTTGTACCTTGCTTTTCTCACTTAACGATACATTGTAAACATATCTCCAGGACAACATGTGTAAATCTAATTCAGTCTTTTGTTACAACTGCATAGTATTTCAGGGAATGAATGTACTGTGATTTTTTTTTTTAATTAAAACGCTTCACATTTACTTTTTACTGAAGCATTATATATTGCCAAAAACATAAATATTGTAAGTTAACAGCTCAATTTTTTTTTTAAACCGAACGTACCTGTGTAATCAGAACCCAGAAAAAGGAAAAGCGAATCCTTCCCCACACAGAAGTCCTGGTGACAGTCCTTCTAGTTATTTACCCACTGCAAGGTCACCCTATCCAAACTGCATTGATTAGGTTTTCATATTTCATAGAAATGGAATCACAGGCTACACACTCTTTGTGTCTGGATTCTTTAATGCAGCATTATTTCTGTGAGTTTCATCTACATCAACTCCTCCTTTACTGATGAGCATTCAGGAGATTTCTGGTTTTTGTTTTTTGTCATTTTAAATGTACTGCAATAACATCTTTGCCTACATATATTTATTTATTTGTACATTTGTTTTCATGGTAGTCATCTGAGGTAGAATTCCTGAGTTTGAAGGCATATGTGACTTTTAAAAAAATGTAGTCAGTATTATCAGACAGCTTTCCTAAAAGGCCATAGTATTTCTTACCTACTAGAAATACATAAAATATCCCCTTCCTTTATATGCTTGTCAAGTTTGTGTTACGACTTTCAATTTTTTCCTAGTTTGTTGAATAAGAGGTGATGTTTTAATTTTCTTTTCCCAAATACTAACTTTGAACATCCTACTATATGTTTATTGGTCACTGATATCTGCTCCTGTGAACTGCCAAATTATAGCAGAGTCTTCCAGCAGGTCATCAAATCCCATTTCCTCTTCTTCTTGAGCATGTTAACTAGACTACACTTCCCAGCCTTTTTTTCAGGACATCACGATTACGTGACTGATTTCTGTCCAAAGGAATGCAAACAAAAGTCATATGCTTCTTTACTCTTAGGCCTATCCTCTCAAAAATCCTTTCATTTGTGACTTTTTATTTCTGTCTCTCAAGTGCCAATTTAATGCAGAGGGCTCTGAGGTCCTGGAGAAGGGCAGAGCTACAATATGGAAAGAGCCTGGGCATGTATATTAATGATCACCTACTACATAAGAAGATACATTTTAGTCTACGTGGAATGCGTATAGAAACTTAATTGTATTAAGCTATGCATAATGAAATGATATAGAACAGTTGCCAGCATCTTTACAAATACTCTGTTGATATTCCTTGTTCATGATGTTTCAAAAAGATGCTTAACTTTTTCCTTAACATTTTTCAGAGTCGACTGATGTAAACATTAACTTTTATTTGCAATGCCTCAAATTTCCGTTTTTCCAGTCTCTTATTTGTCTTTTGATTTTGTACTAATATCCTTTACCTTCATTTATTTTTTAATAATCACATTAGTGGTTTCTGAAATGCTGTTTGTTATTTAAGAAGCGTTTCTTTAATCTGAGATCTGACAAATATTTTCAGTAAGTGTGTATTCATATTGTATGATGTATTATTTTAATTTTAAAACCTCTGACACTTTAAGTTTATTCTGTGTGGTGTTTGTAGGAAGGATTTAGCTTTGTCTTCCCAGATGGATGGCGTATTATGCTAGAAACTTTGATTAAATGAACCTTTAGTTTCTAATTCAAATTTAAATGTTACATCTGTCATATGTTTATTTATATATAAGGATACATTTCTGCATACTCTATTGCATTTTGCTGTAATATCTGTTATCTGTCTGTTTTAATGACAATACTGTTTTGACTAGAGCATCTTCAGAGTATGTTTCTATATAGGTGCTCCTTTCCCATCATTCTTTTTTATCAAAAATTTTATGTAAATCATTCCAAATTTGTTCCTTCTGATTTTATTTTGTTCCATTTCCCTAAAAATTAATCAAGACAAAAAGAAAAAAATGAAAAGCATTAAATGTAAGAATTCTGATACAAATGTTGGTAAATAGTTTTATTAATCTGGAAAGAGTAGGTAATTTATGATACAAAGTCATCCCATTTGATAGCATGCTATGTCTCTCCATTAATTCAGATCATGTTTTATGCTCTTTAATAAAATTTTATAGTTTTATTCAGATAAGTACCATGCTAGCTAAATTTATTCATAGATATTTTATAGTTTTTATGACTATTGTGAATGGGCCTCCCCTCCTCCCACATATTTCTAACTGGATATTTTTAGTATTGAATGATCTTTGATTTGTTGCTTCTATGACTTATATTACTATAGGAAGCCCTCCCCACAATCATTGTCATAGAGAATGTGGAGGAATTCCAAGGTTTCTTTTATTCTGACAAAATCCAGGGTGCCACATACTATGCATTGTACCTGGGATAGTCTGGGAACCAGGTTATAAAAAAATACCGTGGGACTGCAAATGTCTAGGGATTAGGTGAATAACTAGGTATGGGCAGAGGCTGAGCTAAACCAACATATCTGCTGCAGGTGAACTTGTTCCTCTTGAAAGAGCAAAGTAGATTTCTATGTGCCTTGGGTGGGAGTCAATACTAGGTGTTTATAAATCAGTGGTCAGAGTAGGCTCCAAGTGGTAAGCTCAGGATGAGCTGGGCCTCTGTGATAAGGATATGAAAAATGGGACTAGAGTGCCATGCAATGGGTCAGTAAAAGGGCTGGGACCATGGCAAGTAGAGAGAGAGATGAGAATGCACAACAGAATAATTCAGCAAAACCAGAAAATGAAGACTTACAAAGGACCTGGACCAATAGACGGGTTCAAAGTATCATTGTAAAGGTACAGATATAAGGTTAATGTGACTTTTATATGCTATATAAGTTACTGAAAATTTAAAGATAGAAATACATAGGAATAATTTTGATAAAAATATACAATACTGGTATACTGAAGATTATATAAATAAATTAACAGTAGACACAAAAGAGACCTACAAAATTAGAAAGATATACTGTGTTCATAGATCAGAAAACTCAGTATTATTAGGAAGTTGGCTATTTGCCCCAAATTCGAATCAAAATCCCAGCAGGCTATTTTTTGTGGTACTTGATAAGCTGATTCTAAAATGTATATGCAAATGCAAAGGACTTACAATAGTCAAAACAAGTTTGAGGAGCAGAGTTGGATAACTTATAATATCTGATTCAAAGACTTAATTTAAAGCTAGAGGAATTAAAATACTGGCATTGGTGTAAAAACAGATGCATTGATCAACAGAATGGACTGAAAAGTCCAGAAATAAATAGATCCACACATACATGGTCAACAGATTTTTACAAAAATGCCAACGTAATTCAATGGGGGAAAGAGTAATATTTTCAACAATAATTGATTAGGAAAGAAGGAAGCAACAAAGAGGGAGAAGAAAGTAAGAAATAAATAAAAAAAAGAAAGAAACTCAACACTTAGATCATACAATATATAAAACATAACTCAAAATGGATTAAATGTAATTTAATTGTAATTTAAATGTAAATTTAATTTAAACGTAAGAGCTAAAATCTAAAACTTCTAGAATAAATCACAGAAGAAAATTGCAGGGACCTGAAGTTTGGCAAAGATTTCCAGAATAAAACAACCACAACAAAAAAAATTATAAAGGAAACACTATCAATAAGTTAGATTTTATTAAAATTAAAATTTTTTGTTCTTCAAAAGAGAAAAATCAAAAGGCGAATGACAAACTGGCAGGAAATATTTGCAAAGCATATATTTAACAAAAGACTTGCATCTTGCTCCTATAAAGAACTCTCAGAATTCAATACTAAAAAAATGCCCAAACAACCCAGTAAAGTAATGGACAAAAGATTTGGCAGATAGTTCACTAAAGATATGTGGATAGCAAATAAACACATAAAAATATCCTCATTATTAGTCATTATTGAAACTAAAATCAAAACCATAATGAGATACAACCACTGGAATGGCTAAATTGTAGTAAAAAGAGTAGCCATATCCAGCAATGTGGAGCAAGCAGAACTCATACACTAGGGATAAAGATATAAAGTCATATGATGTGCAGTGATTCTGAAAAATAATTTGGCAATTCCATTAAAAGATAAACGTACAGTTATCATAAGACCCAATTATTCCATCCTCCGGTATTTCCCCAAGACAAATAAAGGTAATAAATTTGAATGTGATCGTTCATAGCAGCTTTATTCACAACAGACCTAACGGGAAACCATCCAAATGCCCATCAAGAGGTGAATGGAGGTTGGGTGGAGTGGCTCACGCCTGTAATCCCAGCCCTTTGGGAGCCGAGGTGGGTGGGTCACTTGAGGTCAGGAGTTCGAGACCAGCCTGACCAACATGGTAAAACTCTGTCTTTAATAAAAATACAAAAATTAGCCACACGTGGTGGTATGTGCCTATAATCCAAGCTACGAGGGAGGCTGAGGCAGGAAAATCACTTGAATCAGGGAGGTGGAGGTTGCAATGACCTGAGATTGTGCCACTACACTCCAGCCTGGGTGACAGAGGAGACTCCATCTCAACAACAACAGAACAAAATAATACAACGACAAAATAATACCGAGATACAAACGATGCTGCTTTCATCCCTTACCTGTGCTTTCCCCTGAAGCAGGCCAGAAGGGTGGACTTGGCAGTTTCAAGCTCCCATTCTATCTGTTTAACCCCAGTGGAGAATTCCTTTCTTTCTTTCCTTCTTTCTTTCTTTCTTTCTCTCTTTTTTTTTTCTTTCTTTCTTTCTTTTTTTCTTTCTTTCTTTCTTTCTTTTTCTTTCTCTCTCTCTCTTTCTTTCTCTCCTTCTTTCCCTTCTTTCCTTTCTTTCCTTCTTTTTTCTCTTTCTTTTCTTTCTTTCCTTCTTTCTCTCTCTTTCTCTTTCTCGTTCTCTTCCTTTCTCTCTTTCTCTCTTTCTCTCTCTCTCCTTCCCCTCCCTCCCTCCTTCCTTCCTTCCTTCCTTCCTTCCTTCCTTCCTTCTTTCTTGGAGCCTCATTCTGTCATCCAGGCTGGAGTGCAGTGGCGTGACCTTGGTTCACTGCAAGTTCCACCTCCTGGGTTCAAGCAATTCTGTCTCTCAGTTAGACGAGATTACAGACGTGTGCCACCACTCCTGGCTAATATTTTGTAATTTTAGTGAAGACGGGGTTTCACCATGTTGGCTAGGATGGTCTTGATCTTCTGACCTCGTGATCTGCCCACCTTGGCCTCCCAAAGTGCTGGGATTATAGGCGTGAGCCATAGCGCCCAGCCGAATTTTTCATTCTTAGTAGCTCCAACAAAACAGGTTTCAGAGATGGACACACGATCAAGTTGCCCAATGTCATGTGAGATTTTGATCATTTGAGGTCAGGATTTGAGACCAGCCTGGCCAACATGGCAAAACTCCATCTCTACTAAAAATACAAAAATTAGCCAAGCATGGTGGTGGATGCCTGTAACCCCAGCTACTCAGGAGGCTGACACAGGGGAAATCGCTTGAGCCCGGGCAGTGGCGATTGTACTGCACTCCAGCCTGGGTAACAAAGTGAGACCCTATCAAAAAGAAAAAAAAAAGGAAAAAGAAAAAAGGAACATTTACTCTGCGAGAAAGCCTGGATTTTTCAATACCTCTGAGAGAATGGGAGCTTTCTTTTTTTTCTTTTGTCCTTTGGTATCCCTTGAAAGCTTTTCATCTTTCAAGAGTTGGGCTTCTCTAGAGTGAATTGGAGGGAGATGATGCCTAGAACACCAGCCCCTTAAGTGCAGGGATCTTTGATCTTATTCATTAATATCTCTCTAGGGTGTGACCCTCAGTAACTATTTCATGACCGGATAAATCCCTCCCTCCCTCCTTTTATCATTTCATCAACCCCATGTGCTTTGATTCCTGCCTGCCTTGTTGAACTTTATCATTAAGTCAGACCTGGCATGTGCTTTTGCTCATGGCCCTATTAAACCTACCAGAAAGTATCTCTAAGATCCCAAATATTTACCGGAATGGCTGTCCTTTCTCCTGGAGAAGAGTGTCTTACTGAGGCCCCCTGCATAGCCAGTTGGAATAAGATCCCTGACCTCTCCCCTGCTGGCTTTGTGCCTGCTCCTGTAAACTCATCAAGCCAGCATTTGACGGGATTAAGATTTGATTTGACACCCTGCTGGGGCGCCGTTCGGGAACTCAATTGTGCTAAGCAATGGAGTAGCACTTATTGGTTTCAGAAGGGATGGAAAACAATTTAAGCAACCTCTGTTCGTTTCAGTCCAGACACACACCATTGCTCTGTTGACTCAGGAGCAGCTGCTGACACCGAGCAGAGACAGGAGCTCTGTATGAAATCTTTCCCTCATTTGTCTCTAGCACATCAAGGAAAAGCTGCATGCACAGATGAGGCAAAACTCTTTCTTTGGATCATCCTTCTAATTCAAGTCCTGGCTGCTTTTCTCAGGGAAGGCAGAGTGAGGCTGGCAGATAGCAGAAGTCCTTAAGTCTTAGGGGGATGAAAGGCAGGAAGAATGTAAAAGGGTTTGTTCATTCTTTCTTTCTTTCTCTTTCTTTCTTTCTTTCTTTCTTTCTTTCTTTCTTTCTTTCTTTCT
>NW_022436991.1:12670773-12718961 GCF_009761245.1 Sapajus apella | reverse complement strand
TCTTTCTTTCTTTCTTTCTTTCTTTCTTTCTTTCTTTCTTTCTTTCTCTCTCTCTTTCTTTCTTTCTTTGTTTCTTTCTTTCTTTCAGGATATAACTTAGGCTGCAGGGAAAGGTGAAAAACACTGGAGAAAAGAAAGGAGTGAAGAGGTGACCCAGAAATTTTAACTGAGACAGAGTGGGTGGATGGCTTTATTGCAGGCAAAAAGAAGCACTAGTTCACATTTACTAATCCAAAGGGCAATAGGTATTTTCAAAAAGCAAACCATAAAAATAAAATTCAAAAAGCAGTTCAGTGCAGCCCAGAATACATATCCAGGAAGTCTGAAGTATCAACATTTCTGAGAAACACAGATTTTCAGAATCAAGTAGAAGTGTGGATTAAAGAAACCGTGGTGCCAATAGGACATCTGAAATCTTGAATCAGCTCAGGTTGCAGTGTGATATTATCAGGAAATAGAGAGACGTTTGGGCAACAGTCACATGTCCGTGGGCTTCAGGATTAGGTCTCTAGGGTGAGATGTTTAGGTCTATTGTGAATCTGGCCCAGTGCTTGTTTTTAGAGTTTCTGGTTTAGAGGGAGGGACATAGACATTTTGACAGACAGTAAGTGTGGAATGTGTGGCTATCAGAAAGAGTGGGAGTGGAGCAGCGCGGGTCAGATAAGCTTCCTTGGATGTCAGCAGGAGTTATCACAGCAGAAGTGTGGGGTGTGTGTGTGTGTGTGTGTGTGTAGCATTTGTAAGCATTCTAGGGAATGATCCCAGCTGGAACAATGGCATGGAAACAAAACATGCTAAGGTCCAGGCAAGAAACTACAGCATTCAGTGGAGGAAGAGTTCAGAGCTGGCTTTCAAACTTGGTAGCAAATTGGAATCATTAGCAATGCTTTTAAAAGTATTAATTCTTAGGAGCCACCTTCAGAAATATTGATTTACTTGGTTTTAGGTAGGACTTTAGAATCTGAATATGTGTAAATACCATCAGGAGATTCTAATGAGTAGTCTGAATTGAGAAGTATTGGTTGAGAATACCCGTTGTTTATCAGTGACCTTTTTTTTTTTTTTTTGCTACTCAGTATATATCTTTATTATTCTTATTTTTAGTGACATCCCTGTCTCCATTTAGGGGAATTACCTCTTTCTCAGCTGTGAGCCATCCTAGCAGGTAGCCACATGTGGTTGTGCAGGCTGAGCACTGCACAAACATGATTGACCAAGGCTGATTTGAGGGCTGAAATCCTCCCCTGGTTCTATTCACCAACCACGCACCCTGGTGGAGAGCTGTGTCTGTTTCA
The DNA here is from genome assembly GCF_009761245.1 of Sapajus apella. Lineage (NCBI taxonomy): Eukaryota > Metazoa > Chordata > Mammalia > Primates > Cebidae > Sapajus > Sapajus apella. Next base: position 12,717,666 of record NW_022436991.1, on the reverse strand, counting down.
GGGAAAGGAGATTTTTCTTCAAGTTCAACTGAGGTATCAGTTCGCCTGGTTGTCCAAAAAGATGCCTCACTCTAACTTAGCCAAGAATGAGATACACGATCAAGAGTATGCCAACAGGAATGTATCTGTCCTTGGACTTTGCATATTAAAGATGGAAACCTTAAGAGTTAATTTGCCCCAGTGAGCAACCTGGAGGAACTCCACTGGCCCCTACTACAAGGGCCTCCCAAAGCTCTTTGGTTCCTGCACTTTTCAAAATTTCCTCCCACCCCACCTTTCCATTGATTTAGAGCTTTGGAGAAAAAGGATGAGGTTTAGGGGGATAATTTCTTATAGGAAAGAGGGGTGCTAGTCAAGACAGGAAGGCCAGGGAGGAGCCATATAGGGTTCCCTGGAAGGATTTCTAGGTGGAGAAACAGCAGGAACAAAAGATGCTGAAGCTGGAATGAACACAATGCATTTGAACAACAGCAATGAGATTAGTTAGTCTGGAGCAGAGTGAAAGGAAATGGTTTTATATTAACATTTAAATTTTCTATACAAAGAAATCTGGCAAACCAGGCCAGGTGCCGTTCCCCCTGGCAGTTATGAATAGGAGGCCAAAAGTGGTGGGGCCTAATCCCCAGGTTCCGGAGTCCCCACCTGGCTCATCTACACATTTCCTTATTGCCCACTCATTATAGGCACTGGGTCTGTGACTTCTGCAAAGGTGAGCTCTGCCTATGTCCTGTGCTGGAGAGGAAAATTAAAGCTATGGTGAAGCCTACTGCTTAGCTGTAAATAAAAGGTCATGGGGTGAGATACCTGCTTGTTCACTCCCTAAATGTGCCCAGGCCTCACTGATGCCCCATGTTTGGCACCTAACAACATCCTGGCCATGGTCCCCCAGGGCCAGCTTCCCCAGGCATCCGTGCTCCCTCCCTTTATGCACCACTTGTGCCCGGCTTCCAGGCCCTCAGAATAATTGGGTCTGAGCAAGCATTCCCTCTATAAATATTAATTTGGATATGCTTGGAATCCTCTGCTTCTTTTAGATGAATTGTTAACTAGCTTTCTAATCCGAAGCTTCTTGACAAGCAAAGCAAGATCTCTCTGCTGGCTGCCTCTTCCTTTATTGGTGTGGGGGAAGGTGGAATTCATTGGAAATTGCAAGGGTTGATTTTACAAGGTGAGCTTTGTATGGTCAAGCCCCCTGAAGCTGCAAACACCCCAAGCTCCTCTGAACAAATCTTGATAGAACCACTGTTGGCAGAAAATCAGTATAACCCGACCAGGACTATGATCTTCAGGAACAGACAGACCATAATTAGGATCTCAGCTCTGCCACTAGGCAACCGTGTGAACCTGGGCAAGTTACTTCACCTCTCTGGGCCTCAATTCTCTTATCTGTAAAATAGGAATGATAATAGGGGCTTCCTATGGGTATAATGGAATTACAACGTAGTACATAGTTATTTTTCAAAAACAGAGAAAATATTAATAATGAAGGAGAGAGAATTTTAGAGTAAGCACGGAGAAGTCAATGCATTTAGACCACTCTAGTCACCTGTACAAACTTCAGGGTAGCAGCTGATGGATTTTTACTGGCTCTTAGCGGGTAGAGGCAGTCTCAACCCACTGTTATGTCATCTAAATCATGATTGTATCTTGAGGCAGCAAATCCACACACTCGTCCATCCATCAATACATTAAATGAACACACTGAGCACCTATTATTATGTGTCTTATATGGTAACAGCTGCTGAGGACACAGGAGGAAGCAGGTGCAGTGCATGAAGCCAACAATAGAAAGGTATTTGTTGTAGGGAGCCAGTGGGATCTCACGGTTCACAATGGAAACTTTGGACTAGAGAGATTGCTGGTCCATCACTCCAGAACTGTGTGACCTTGGACCAAGGATCTCAGCCCATCAAAGTTTACTGTCTTTATCTATAACATGGGAACAACAATATCTGCCCACTGGATTTGGGGATAAGAGTTTCTGCTTTGCTTGCCTGCCAGGACCTATTTCTTGAGGTTCAAATTCAATGAGCTAATAAATGTGAACCTGCTTTGTATGTCGCAAAATTAAAATGAACGTCCAGACTTCATTTTCTAAAAAGAGGTTCATCACATCTGGCTTTCTCAGGATTTACGCCACGCTCACATCATTGTGAAGGATAGCCCCTCCTAGGTCTCACCTGCTAGTCAGAGCTCCGTCACTCAGCCCACTCTCTGCTATAGCTGCCAATCAGCGCCATTTCCTGGGGGAACAGAGGGAACAGGAAGGTGGTTTGGATGACCAAGCTCACTTTGTATGTGATCCATGTCCTTGTGTCTCCTAGAAAGGCAGGGAGCTGGAGCCTGGGCATCCTTTAGAAGCCCCAAAGAACCATTGCTTCTACATAAGGCAGACTTTCCTTTCTTAGTGGACTTCTAGGCCCTGCCACAACACTGCCTTCCTGCACAGAATATCCAAGCTGTTGATGGCCTTAGCTTAGCCCTTCTGGAGAACGTTCTAGACTGGTATGCTCCTGGTGGTATAGTGTAGTGTTTGTGTGGATAGGCTTTGAGGCCAGGCTGCTGCACTCAGTGTCTGCTCTGCCATGTCCTTGGCTGTGTGACCTTTGGGATGCTATTCAACATTTCTAAAACTCAGTCCTTAACACAGTGGGGCTATGAATGCTGTCTAAATGATAGGTTTGTTGAAAGATCTAGCAAGCTAAAGCAGTTAGCATGGGGCCGGACACATGGGAAGCACTCAATTGATTCATAATATCATTTCCTGCACGTTCTCATTCCTGATGTTCCACGGTGTCAACTGCAAGAAGGGGCGGTGCTGAGCTTGAGATTCAAGGAAGTAATACAAAGTTTCTGGTCATAGAAGGGCCTCAATGAACAAAGTTTCTTATTACCATCAGTACTATTTATCATTGCTGTGGTTATTCATCATAGACTGAAGACAATGTCGGTGCCTAATTTGAAGGGAAGGGGAGCCTCTAATTCTCACCCATAGAGTTCTGAGCACTGGTGAGACTGTATCCCAGACAGCTCGGGGAGGGACTGCTAGAGAGAAAGCTAGCCTGGCACAGAGAATCCTCATCGTTACCATTTGTTCCTTGTCCCCAGAGTGGTTTCCATAATGAACTGACAATTGTTTCCATGGAGGACCCCTGCACTTTCCCTGACCTGGGCTTTGATGGACATTGCAAAGACATCCCACACAACACAGCAAGCTCATCCACACCACAGAATGTTACCTACCCCCAGGACAGTGATTAGAGACTACCCTTAAGGCAGTTGGGGAGAACTCAAGCAGAAACAACCCCTCAGGTTATCCCACTGCCCCAAGGCTGAGCTGCCTCAACAGTCTCCACCTGCCTTCTGAAGTTAAATCTTCTTTCTCCAGCAGCTCAGGGCTGGAGCAATGTGGACTGGCTGTGCCAAGAGACTCTCTAAGGTGGGTTTTTAGAGTAAAGGAAGCAGTAAGGTGCTTCTGTCTCTCTAAGAAGAGGTGACCCACAAATAAAGTTCGACTATCCCACCTTTAATTTCAGGTGCAGCCTTTGAACTCATGAAGGCAGAACCCATGTCTGTTCAGTTGTTTCTATGCATCCAACGTACTCAGCACATAGTGAGTGCTGGGAAGTACTGGCCCAATGGAGAGATGGATGAGTTTCTCCACATCTCCTGGTTGTAGCACCCCACCAGCTGTGTCTCTTGGTGTCCACAGTCACGGCCCAGCTCTCAGACTCTTCTCCCAAAGACAGAGATTTAATAGCTCTGTCTCTTCTCATCATTTCCACCATGCGGGCTCAGCCTCACAGGTCCTACCCACTGGTGCACTCCTCAGAGCTAAGTGGATCTCAGAGATTCCCAGCTCCCACATGCTAATGACCCCATCTTCCTTAGATTAGTCCTAAGATTCTGAACACACGCGTGCTAGGGTAATTAACTCTAGTTGCTGTAAGAACGCCTGTATCTCAAAGACTTGGTGCAATGGCCTATTTCTTACTCACATCACACCCCAGTCAGGCATCGAGCCACAGCCTTATGTGCAGTGATTTAGCAATCTACTTTCCTTCTATCCTGAGGCTCAACTTTTCACATAGGGTTGTGCAGTCCTAAGCTGGATCCTTATGCTGTTAATAAAGAGAGTGAACAGGGAGCTCAGAGAGAAGCAGGGCTGGCCCTGGAAATGGTGTACATTTGCTCACCCGCATTCCACTTGTCAGGATCAGCACGTGGCCTCAGCTCAAAAGCCAGGGAGGCAGGAACTGCAGTCTCCCTATGTTCTGAGACCAGAGAGGTGGGATTGGCGCACATCTGCTTTCTCTGCCGCAACACGCTTCCCTTGCATCCTGTCTCATGCCCTAGTCCACAGGATAAAACATCTGCTGTTTCCGGCTATGATGACCAGTTTTGCCCCCAGGCCCTTTGTAAGATGGAGGCTGATACAGTTTGGATATCTTTTCCCTCCATATCTCATGTTAAAATGCGGCTCCAATTGTTGGAGGTGCACCTAGTGGGAGGTGTTTGGGACATGGGGGCAGATCTCTCATGAATGGCTTGTGCCCACTCCTTGGTGATGAGTGAGTGCTCGCTCTATTAGTGCATGGAAGATCTGCTCGTTTTAAAAAGCCTGGCATCTTCTCCTGTCTCTCCTGCTCCCTTTTTCCCCATGTTACCCACTAGCTCCCCTTTCTCCTCCCACCGTGATTGGCTGCTTCCTGAGGCCTCACCAGAAGGAGACGTCGCTATGCTTTCTGTACTGCCTTTTTTTTTTTTCATGTTTCAAACCTTTTAAATGTATTTAATCTCATGCTGTAGCACATATAGAATGCGTGAGTAAAATACAGATAGTGATTATAGAGCATTTTCCAAAAGACTAGAACAGTAATCAAATGGTTTTGTTTATAAAATCTAATGTACAAACATTTCAAGGTGAGGCTTGCAAATTTTAATGTATTTTCTTCTTTTTCATGAAAATAATTATTTATTTAAAGAGAGGTCCACATTCCATGGAAGTTTTAAATGTTTAAAGTCTAGAAAACTCTCAAGATTATTTTCAAATTAATGCCTAAAATAATAATCCAAATAACCTGAAATATAGCAAATGGGTTTATCTACATCTTAAAATATTGAAATGATGATCCTCGAAAGGATTTAACCAGACCCTAGCAAAAGAAAGGGAGGCATGAAATATTTAGAGAAGAATGTGATTTTAGTAAATCAAACTTTGAAGACTCTTAAATTGTAGTCAATTTAAGCCAATTAAATCTTTTTTTTTGTTGTAAATTACCCAGCCTTAGGTATTCCTTTATAGCAACACAAAACAGACGAATACTCGTTCGCCTCACCGGGGTGGCAGCTCTGCCACTCAGTGCCAAACTACTTGCTAAAGTTCTGTTCCCTAAGGGCTGTGGGCCTGGCTTCCTTGTTACTGTGCCCACCTGACTGCTGAAGGACCTGCATCCTTTTTTCTCACCCTGGACATCAGTGTTCACCCTTACCTCTAAAATGGCAAGAGGCAGTTAGCCTGGTTTTTCCATATGGCACAGGCCACAAACTCAAAACCAATGCTGGACTCCTTTCTTTCCTTCTCATACCCTATGTCAAACCTGTTGGCAAGTCCTGTTGGATCTTTGAATGTACCTCAAAACATGTTCCTTGTAAACCATGTCTATTACCATTTAGGTAGAGTCCACACGCAGAACTGCACAAACAGCTTAAGTATTAAACTTCATTCATTTCTACATATGAATGCATCTGTGCTGCAATCCACAACTAGATACACATTTCCAGCATCATAGAAGGCTCCTTTGTGTGTCATTCTTGTAATCACTATGGTAATCACTGAAGGTAACCACTGTGATGACCTCTATCATCTGTTCTTGATTGCACATTAATGGACTCAGACGGTATGTGCTCTTTTGTGACTGACTTCCTTTGTTCAATGCTGTCTATCTGAGCTTCGTGCATGTCGTTGGTGATTCAGCAGTTTGCTTACTTATTTATTTTCTTGTTGATGGACATTTGATTTTCCAGTTTGAGGCTGCTGTGAATAAAGTTTATATAAATTATTTTACATTTTACATTTCTTTGGGTGATCATGAACACGTTTCTGTTGGGTATATTCTTAGGAGTGGACTTCATGGGTCTTGGGATATATGTATATTTGGCTTTAGAAGGTACTACCAAGCATTTTAAAAACTGTTTATAAGAATTTATACTCCAAACAGCAGCCTATGAGAGTCGCATTTGCTTCATCTCTTTGCCATCACTAGGTATCATTAGTCTTTTTAATTTTAGCTATTCAGGTGGGCGTAGAGACAACCACTCCTTCTTATCTCCACTACTGTCACTCTACTTCAAGGCACAGTTGGTTGTCTATTGCCTGGACAGCTGCAGTGAACTCTTAATTGGTCCCTTTCTGCTCTTGCCAAACCCTCTTCAGTCCATTTTCCACTCCAGGATGTTTCGCTTTTCTACTAAAGCCTTTCAATGGCTACTAGTTGCACGAAGAAATAAATCTCTGATCTTAGGGTGACCTTCAAGCTTTCATGTCTCCCTTCTTATCATTCATATTTCAGCCCAAATAATGCCTCCTCAGGGGGTCTCTCCTGATCATCACTCTAATAATGTGATGATCCTAGCCAATCACTCTTTATCCAATCCATTTCTGTATTTTCTTCACATCTCTTGTCACCGTCTGTACCATCTAAGTCATTCGCTCTGAACTCTCTTTTCCCACTTATCTGTACGCTCTACGAACGTGGGACCTGGCATGTTGTGCTTCTTGCCTTCCCCGAGTACACAGCCCAGTGCTGGGCACATGCAAAATCCTCCATCAGTGTTCACTGAGTCCACCTGCCTGCGCCTGGGAATCCAGCCTGCCACAGCCCATGGCGCATATCCTGTAGCTTCTCTTGGATTGCCACTGAGCCATTGCATGTCTCCAGTAAATTCCGGACTATGGCAAGTGATACTTAAAAGCATAAGGGCCGGATCTTCGACTGTCCAGCCAAGTTAGTCTGATTAGAATTCAACTCCACTAGAAGATACTGATCAAGAACAGACCAAATCCACAGTATTGCAGCCTGCCTACCCTAACTGAAGAATTTTTACCTGTGTCTCCTTAAAGTATTCACTGACTGCACTTCTCAGTCTAAATATCTCCTCTTCTCTGAACATGCCCACACCCTCTTCCACAGCTTCTATGAAATCTGCCTTCCAGGGAACTCCTGGAGAGCAGAGATTTACCCTTTCTTTCCAGAGTCACCTGTGAGGGCAAGGAAGGTATTGTTATTATTTTCTCCATTTTTCACTTGAACAACCTGGGCAAGATCTAATGAAATCCCTTTCCCCTCCCCTGTGCACCCCTCCTTTCCAGGATAACCTAGAGGCCTTTGCCACCTTGCCACAGTACTGAGATAGGCTGAAAAGAATCCATCTACCTCTCCAAGACCGCATTTAAGAAAAAGCAGAAGCAGAGAAGCGCTGCTTTTAGTGGTCTGAAAAAAGTAAGGTCCTTTTCCAAGCAATTTCTAGCGGTATAGAGGACTGACATACCATAAAATAGGCAGGGTGATCACACTGTACTGGGGTTAAAACCATTCTGGGACAGCAGAGATCCTCTGGGCAGTTGGGGGTGGGCCAAGATCTTCTGGCAGCCTCTGTGATAGGTGGCGTCTTTCTCTCTCCCTTTCCCCTGTCTGCCTTATCTGTCTCTCTCTGTCTCCCTTTCTATTTTTCTGTCTCACTTTTCCTTCTCCTGACCCCTGCCACCTCCCATTGCAAGCCCACATAGCCCTAAACTGTCAAATGACAAATAATGTTCCCTCCTTCCCTTGAGTGTACATATACTCCTGAAGTAAGAATCCTGAGATATCTCAAAATCTTTTTCTTTTTCACTCACATACATAGGAATAAAAATACAAATAAGTACATATGAACACAATCATTGATGCATACTCACATACGAATACACACAAACACACCTACACGCCTAGACACATAGTCCGGCACCTTCCTCTGCCTACACAAAGCAACTGTCACTCTATCATTCATTCACTTTCTTTCTGTCCCTGTTTCTCTTCATTACTTGATACACACCCAGACCTCCAAAATAACCAAATTCAGGATCTTCTTTCTGAATGCTTTGGTTTCTCTCTGTCTTTAGATGTAGATATACATATTCTACACATGCAACCTATTTTGTTTCCTTCTTTCTTGCAGGTCACACACCTGTGAAATGGCAGTGCTTGCATTCTTGCCTCGGCTTTGTCCCAGAACGGAGCTTAACACATTCTTTCCTCCATCTGGCTGATCCCTTGGTGGGCAGTGCAGCATGGTGACTTCTTCCATCAGCCTCTTTGCAAGATATGTCCATGACTAATAGCAGTAACAAGTGTCCTGGGTTATTTCCTAGACCATCTTCTCCTTAACTGGAAAGTGTACACAACAGCAGGAGCCCCATGAAGTGGATGGAGCAAAGACTCCTAGAAATAAGGGTACAAGAGTGAAATTATACTTCCACTTCCCATCTTCCCAGGCTGTATGTCTACAGGCCAGCTGCTTTCCTCTAATGACCTCATTCTCTTCATCTGCAAGGTAGAGATGGTACAGTATTTGTTCTGCACATACACCAGTGGATTACTCTACATTTACACTTACTTTCTATTGATGGAGAAAATCCTAAATAGTCAATGAGCTTCTTATAGAAAATCAATAAATATCTCTATGTGTTCAAGTGCAAGATAAAGGGCATAGTGTGCATACCTTGTTATTTAAGTAGCCATCTATCCATTCATCCATCCATCCATCCATCCAGCCAGCCAGCCAGCCACTTATCATCTACCCATTCATCCACTCCACCATTCACTCATAAATTCACCCACCCATTCACTCATCTATCCATTCACACATCCACTCGCCCACCCACCCATTAATTCACCCATATACCATTTATCTATCCATTCACCCATCAACACATACATCCACACATGAATCCATTCTTTCATCCATCTATCCACCCATCTATTCACTCACCCATCAACCCATCCACCTATCTATCCATTCACTCATTTATTCACCCATACATCTACCTGCTTACTCACCTGTACATCTATCCACCCATCCACTCACATCATCCATACATCCATACATTCACCAATCCATACATACAACCACCCCCCTTCCAGTACTTTCATTCATTCATCCACTCACTCACTCATCTACCCATCCACCCATCCATTCATCCATCTACCTATCCATCTACCTGCCCACTCATACATCCACCCACCCACCCAGCCAATCATCCATCCATCTTATCTATCCACCCATCCACCCAACCACTCATCTACCCACCTATCCACCCATCCAACCATTCATCTATCCACCCATTTATTCATCTGTTCATCCATTCATCTACCCATCCATGCACCCATATACTCGCTCCTGTATCTATTCACCCATCCACCCACCCACGCAGTCACACACTCATCCATCCATTCATCTACCCCTCCACCCATCCTTCCATTCCCCCATTCACCTATCCACCCAACTATTCATTCATTCATCCATTCACCCATTCAGCCATCCACCCAACTCTTCATCCATCCACTTATCCACCCATATACCCATTCACTCATCCACTCCTCAACCCATCTACCATATACTCTTCCATCCATCTATCCACCCATCTTCCCATCCATCCACCTACTCATGCATCCAGCCACCCATCCATCCACCCATATACCTATCCACCCATCCATCCGTCCATCCATCTATTCATCTACCCATCTATCCACTCATCCATTCACCCATCCATTCACCCATCATCCATTCACACATATACCCATCCATCAACCTATCTACCAATCTATTCACTTCCTTCCATCTTTACTTCCATCACCCTAGTCAAAGCCAGCATCATTTTTTATCCTTCACCACTGTTATATTCCTCTAATTGGCTCCCCTGTTTTCATTTTTGCCCACGCTTCCTGCAGTTAGTTTTACCTAGCAGCCAGAATGATCCTTTAAAAATGTAAGCCAATTCTTGTCACTGCTTGCCTAAAACCTTTCTATAACTCCCACTCCTCTTAGCTTATATCCCAAAATTTCTTATTTAACTCAAGGTTTTGAGTGAGCTGACCCCTCCTTTCCTCTTGGGCTCTTTCAGACCACAGTCTCTCCATCCCACTATACTTAACCACTTGATAATTGTCTCAAGACATCTATCACACCAGGACCTCTCTTGCCTAAGGTATTTCTTTTGCTGCTTAGATTGCTGCTTCCCTTGAGCAACATGGCCTTGTTAGACACTTACAAAGGCCAATTCCTGACTCACCAAACCAGTATTGGGCACAGCCTTTTGGGATATCCTGGTGAGCCAAGTCTTGGATGGGTAACACACTCAATTCTGATCATGTACAAATCATTTTTTTCTCTTCCCTTTTGCCCAAGTTGATGAACTTCTATCCAGCACAATTTATTCAGATCACAGCACTACTTGCTGCAAATTTAAGTTACACTAAATACTTTGGGGCTTAGAGCTCAAAAGATAGGTCAGTCTATGGAATATGTCATTTGGTAGAACTTCCAAATATAAATAATAATGTGTTGTCCAAGAAGAGCAGCAGGAACTTCTACACCAAGGGAAATAAGTTACTTAACATCTCTGTGCCTAATTTTCTTCTAAGGGTAGTACATTTCGCCTTGACCTGTCTGAAGCCGGTGTCTTGAATTCTGTCCCTTCAAATTATATTTCTTCCACTTGCTGATTTCAGAATTCCATTGCAAATTCTCAGCCTCATGTTCTGCTTTTTGTATCATTGCCTTATATGTAACAAGTGTTCTCAACCCCTCCTAATCTTATTAAACTTCTGTTTTCACAAAGTAACTGGGTGATTTTCAATCCATGCACGTTGGGATTTAGCACAGCATGCAAGAAGTTGAGCTGGTGTCAACTTCGGAATTGTAAGCAGCCAGATACACCCAACCTCCTCTGCCCCTGCCTCAGCCAAAGGCTTCACTTGTCCAGGTTTGATGACTTTGATATCTCTGAGGGCAGAGGGGACACTCTGCCTCTCTGACTCTTAGGAATAAATAGCAAGGTTAGAGGTGACTGACAGATGACAGAGGAGAAGAGCTCTCTCTTGATTCTATCATGTGATGAAGAGAACTGGGGGTTAGGAAACCTGGATCCTACCTGCAGCTTTGACTGCCTTCCCGTAAGTGATATTGGCCAAGTCACCATATGTCTCTGGGCCTCACCTTAGATCCTAGTTTCTTCTTTCTGAAGAGAAGTTGAACCAGTAGATCTAAGTCTGCTCTACTCAAAAGGAGATCACATTATTTAGGCTACAGCCTGCCAATCACCCAATAAACCCAGAGGCTATGACAAGTCTGAAGACTAGCCACATAGCCCATTTCTTTAATTTTTTAAACCAAACTCAAAGGGACAGAATTGATATCTCTAAAAAATTGTCTACTAGATGTCAGAGTATACAAACAAAAAAAGCTATTTTTTTCTCTCTCTTCCTTCCTCTTCTTTTTCCCTCTTTTCTCTCCTCTCTCCCCCAGTTTCTTAACTTTTTTTCTTCCTCCCTCCCTTCCCCTCTTCCTTCCTTATTTAACTTCCTTCCTTCCCTCCTTCCCTCCTTCCTTCCTCCCTCCCTCTTCCTTTCTTCCTTCCTTCTTCCCCTCCCTCCCTCTCTCTCTTCCTCTTTAGTTCCCTCCCTCCTTCCCTCCCTCCCTTCCTTCCTCCCTCTCTTCCCTTCCTTCCTTCCTTCTTCATTTTATCTTTCCTTTTTCTATTATGTGATAACTAGAACCCAGCCCATCTTTCTCCTGGAGTCTGCTTGTCTTCAATTTCTTATTGTTGCTGGGAGGTTGGATAACATCTCTATCCATCAAGGTTCTCCAGGGAAAGAGAACGTTTGTCTGTGTGTGTATGTGCATGCACATGCGTGTATGTCTATATTAAGAGATTTATTTTAAGGAATTGGCTCACATGATTGTGGGGGCTGGCAAGTTTGAATTTGTGGGGCAGGCTGGCAGGCTGGAAACTCAGGCAGGAGTTGATATTGCTGCCTTGAGGCAGAATTTCTTTTCCTGGAAAACTTGCACTTTGCTTTTAAGACTTTCAACAGATGAAATAAAGCCCACCTATATTGTTGAGAGAAATCTCCTTTATTTAAAGCCAATGGATTATAGCTGTTAATCATATCTGCAAAATACCCTCAAAGCAACTGCTAGATTATTGTTTAATTGAATAACTGGGTACTGCAGACTTGCTAAGTTGACACAAAAAATTAACCATCACAGCATCCAATCACTTTCACACATACAGTGCTTAATATCTTCAGGCCTTAATCAAAATTTTGTAGGTTCAGTCTGATTTAGGTCTTCACTGAGTCCTCCTTTCTCTCTGGTACAAGGGACTGGAAGGCAGAGGCTGCAGCTGTAGCAAGGATCATCCAGCTCAGGACAGCTCAGGAGCCTTTCTAGGGGTCAGAAACCTATGACTGTCAGAGCATCCCTTGGAAGGTAGAGTTGGGCTGAGGATGGAAGCACATCCCAGTCCCTCAGGCTGGGCTCTTGGGTCAGCAGGAAAGAGGTTACTGTGGAAGGAGATTTTCCTTCCTAAACCCAATTCATGTTGATATACCGGTCTTGCTGGCAGGAGGCAAAGGGATGGCTGGTGCTTCTAACTGGAGGTAAAGACACAGGGAATGATGATGGTATGGGTTTCATCAAGAGGGCACTTACTGTGATTGTTAATACTGAGTGTCAACTTGATTGGATTGAAGGGTGTGAAGTATTGATTCTGGGTATGTCTGTGAGGGTGGTGCCAAACGAGAATAACATTTGAGTCAGTGGGCTGGGAAAGGCAGACTCACCATCAATTTGTGTGGGCACCATCTAATCAGCTGCCAGCATGACCAGAATATAAAGCAGGCAGAGGGCCGGGCGCAGTGGCTCACGCCTGTAATCCCAGCACTTTGGGAGGCCGAGGCGGGTGGATCACGAGGTCAAGAGATCAAGACCATCCTGGTCAACATGTTGAAACCCCGTCTCTACTAAAACTACAAAATTAGCTGGGCATGGTGGCGCGTGCCTGTAATCCCAGCTACTCAGGAGGCTGAGGCAGGAGAATTGCCTGAACCTAGGAGGCGGAGGTTGCAGTGAGCCGAGATCGCGCCATTGCACTCCAGCCTGGGTAACAAGAGCAAAACTCCGTCTCCAGACAACTGAGAAAAAAAAAAAAAAAAAAAAGCAGGCAGAAGCACATGAAAAGACTGGACTGGCTTAGACTCCCAGCCTGTATCTTTTCCCGTGCTGGGTACTTCCTGCCCTTGAACATCGGGCTCCAAGTTCTCCAGCTTTAAAACTCTGGCTTCCTTGCTCCTCAGCTTGCAGATGGCCTGCTGTGAGACCTTGTGATCATGTGAGTCAATACTCCTTAATAAACTTTCCTTTATATACACATCTGTCCTGTTAGTCTGCCCTCTAGAGGACCATGACTAATACACTTACCGTAGTCATTTTAATAAGGGAAAACTTGGATGACCTTAGGCTTGACACAGGCTAAGTCCTCAACAGGGAAAACCAGAGAGGAGAACTGGTTGGAAACACGGTTCTACGGCTACCAGGCAGCCCATCTGTACTTCACAGTAACAGTATTAGTAGCAATAATAATACTAACAGCTAACACTTGTGGATCTATATGCTAGCACTGTTCCAAGTACTGTTCACACATTAACTCATGTGATGCTTACAGTAATGTTATGAGGTAGTCACTATTGCCATCCACATTTAAAATGTTAATTAATTAATTAATTATTTTTCAAAGACAGGCTTTCACTGTCAGGCCCAGGCTGGAGTGGAGTGGCACGACCATGGCTCATTGCAGCCTCAAACTCCTGGGCTGAAGCAATTCTTTTGCTTTGGCCCCCCAAGTACTGGGATATAGGTATGAGCCGCCGTGCCTAGCTAATTTCTAATTTTAGTCTTAATTTTTAGAGACAGCATCTCACTATGTTGCCCCGGCTATTCCAGAACACTTGGCCTCAAGCAGTCCTCCTGCCTCAGCCTCATGGGTTCATTCACATTTTACGTATGGTAAATCTTAGACACAGAGATGTTAAGCAACTTATTTGAGGTTACACAGCTAGTAAGTGGCAGAGCTAGGATTCAAATCCAGGAAGTCTGACTTCAGACTCTATGTTTTAATCACCATGCAGCACTGTAAGAACACAAGATCCAAACCCTGGGGCCTGGCTCTGGCCAGAGACTAAACAACAAATATCCATTTGAGCAGTAAGTATGTTTCAAGTGTTTTTCCAGGCAGTAGCAATGAAGTGGTGAACAAGACATGACAATGGACTCTAGTCATAATGGTGGAACTTGGCAACTGGAAGTCTTAAGACAAATGTCAAGTTTATTGATCATTAGTAGCATCTAGATCTAACTTAATCTAGAGGTCTTGGGGTGCCCCCACATTTTGAGGCCTGTGGGACAATAGGAGTCTCTTTCTTTTGTCAAACTCAAGAAAGGTGAGAAACTCAGATTTGTAGATTATTGGTGGAATGTTGATGTTCACAAAGATGATGTCCTAACATGGTTGAGGAATGAACTCTGGAGCTGAAATTTCTGGGTTCAAACCCAGGCTCTGATGCTTACGACCTGTGTGACAGTGGCAAGTTGTTCAGCTTCACTCCTCTTGACTGCAAAAGGGTAATAAGAGGAAGCATTTCTCCTAGGATTGTATTTAATATGTCAATATTTATGAAGTACTCAGAATTGGACCTGGTCGATTGTAATTGCTGTAAGAATGCTTGTGAAATAAATTCCTCTAGCTTTTATTCCCATCAAAATCAAGTTGATCATCTCTTTACGAATAACTTCTTTTTTTTTTTTTTTTTCTTTTTCTGTCTCTACTACTTCCATTAATGATACCTGCTTTGGTCTCCCAAGTAGCTAGGGCTATAGGTATGAGCCACCGTATCTCAGTATGTTGCCCAGGCTATTCCTGAAGGCTGAACACAATCTTTGCTCAACCAGCCAGACTCACAGGGAACTCATGCTGAGCCTTGCCCAGAACTGCCTTGGGGGGACTTTGACAGGCTCTTGAGAGATACCCTCAAGGTTCCCAAGGCTTCTCTTTCTAATATGCCATCAACTTCTTTTCACCATTTGCAGCCTGAAACCATTTGATGGTTCCTTATTGATAATCCTTCAGTTTAGAATTTTATTTATATTTATTTATCTATTTATAATTTAAACTTTTATTTTAGATTTGGGGGTACACATGCAGGTTTGTTACATGGGTATATTGGATGATACTGAGGTTTGGGGTACAAACGGTCCCATCACCCAGGTAATAAACACAGTACCCAATAGGTGGTTTTTCAGCCCTTGCCGCCATCTCTCCCACCCCCCCCAGGAGTCCCCATGTCTACTGTTACCATCTTTATGTACAGTGTACTCAATATTTAGTCCGCACTTGTGAGAACACGAGATATTTGGTTTTCTGTTCCTGTGTTAATTCACTTAGGATTATGGCTTCCAGCTGCATCCATGTTCCTTTAAGGAGATGATTTTTTTTAATTTTTGTGGCTGCATAGTATTCTGTGGTGTATGCATGCCAAGTTTTCCTTATCCAATCTGCCATTGATAACCACCTAGCTTGATTTTATGTCTTTACTATTATGAATAGTGCTTCAATGAACATATGAGCACAAGTGTCTTCTTGGTAGAATGATTTACTTTCCATTGGGTATACACCCAATGGTGAGATTGCTGGGTTGAATGATAGTTCTGTTTTAAGGTCTTTGAGAAATCACCAAACTGCTTTCCACAGTGTTCTAGCTGCCTCTTCAGGCTCTTGTCCCACACCTGTTTGAAAGGTATTCTGAGCTCTAGCCTTCCTGCACTGCATAATTTTCCCATTCCCCATCTCTGTGCCTTTGCCTGCATTATTATTTATGTCTAGGATGCATCTTCTTCTCTCTCTATCTAACCAAATGCTGCCCTTCCTTCAAGGGCCAGCATGCCATCACTTCCAGTGTGAAGTCCTCACTGATTTGCCACACATCAGCAGGGGTTTGCTCTCTCCTCTGAATGTCCAGGTTGAGATGTGTATACACCATACAATGAGGATCATTTTGAGCTTTTTACTCCAGTTAGCAGGGAGATGGTGGATCACAAGGATTAATGGCAGAGATTGTCCTCTAACTTTTTTAGTTACCAGGGTTGAAACCAGGGATAAGTTTCAGTTTCCAGCCTCAGCTCTTTTCCTTTTCTTTTCTTTTCTTTTCTTTTTTTCACTCTGTTGCCCAGGCTGGAGTGCAGTGGTGTGATCTCAGCTCACTGAAACCTCTGCCTCCTGGATTCAAGTGATTATCATGCCTCAGCCTCCCCAGTAGCTGGATTACAAGTATTCACCACCATGCTAGCTACTTTTTTTGTATTTTTAGTAAAGACAGGGTTTCACTATGTTGGCCAGGCTAGTCTCGAACTCCTGACCTCAGGTGATCCACCTGCCTTGGCCTCCCAGCCTCAGCTTTTCTTATGTACACAATGGAAATAGTTGTGACTGCCCTTAGAACCTCCTGACTGGTCCCAGCATTCACCCTTGCTCCTTTGCAGTCTTGTTCATTCCTACACTGTACTCAGTGATTCTTTGCAAACTTAACTTAGATAATGTGACTCCTTTGTTTTAAAATCACCCGGTCAATTTTTACTGTCCTTAGAATAAAATCCAAAGTTCTTACCTTGGCTTTTGACTTCTTGAATTATCTGTTCTAATTTCCCACCCTCCTCCTTCTCCCTCCCTCTGCTTCAGCCTGCTGGCCTCCACATATTCAGAGCCTTTTCACTGGCTGTGTTCACAACCCAGAGCACTCTTCTTCAGACATCCCCACGACTCACTCTCTTATTCCATTCATTCATTGGTGAGGTTTTCCCAGACCTACCCCAATAAAATGGCTTCCCCGTTCCTCTCCGTTTACTTTGCCTTGTAAGCGATCACCTCCAGGTGTATTATAGACTTCTTTCTTTCTTTATTGTTTATTTTTCTCCTCCCTACCGCCCTCAGGGAGGATAAACTCCAAAACGGTAGAGGACTGCCGTCGTTGTTCCTTTTCTATTCCAGGCACCAAAACCAAAATGTTCTTGGTATATTCTGAGCACTTGAGTAATAGTTATTAAATGAACAAGTAAGGTTTAGCACAGTGCCTGGCTCCTAGTGAGTATTCAATGTGCAATAGCCATTAGTATTTAACTCTTGGTGCTTAAGGAGCTCACATCTGTCTTTCCCACCAGTGTGTGTGCTCTTCAAGGGCAATGGCTGTGTCTTATTCATCTCTGTATCCCCAACAGAACCCAGCACAGGGTAGGAGTCAACCCATGCATGTTAATGTCAAAGACTTCTTGCAGACATCAGAGGGAAAAACTGAAAAAAAGAAAAAAAATTAGAGCAAAAGCAGCCCCTTGCCTCGGTGTGTAGGCATTTGATGGATTTGGAACATTTCATCACCCCGTTATCTCCGGCAGCGAAGACGCAGAGCTGTGACAGAATGGAGAAAGAAGAGCTGCAAGGACTGCCACTGGGGCCAGGCTGCCATCCCCCTAGGCGCTGTGTGCCTCCCAAGAGGAACTCACCGGGCTCCCTGCCTCTGCCTGGCTCCTAACCCCCTATTCCGTCCTCCAGCAGTCCTGTGTTCCCAACACTCAGCCTCTCCTGCTGTCTTAGTCCCTGGAGGGGCAGAGACACCCTTTCCTTCCTATGTAAGCATTAGTCACTCTTCAGGAGAGCTCTATGACAAGATCCCATCTCAGCATTGCAGGGAATCCGACACCTGTGAGCCTTGTGTATTTTTTCCCAACTCTTGGTCGTGCTGTGAATGTTATTCTCAGCTTAAGCCAAACAATATACAGGACTTAAAATACAGGCTGGGAATTTATTTTCCACTGGCACAGTGGTGAACAAGTAAAGGAGGGTAATTTATGATTCGCCTGAGGGGAAGCAGAAGGCTACCCAGGTACTTGGACGCACTTCTTTCCTCTCCTCCTGACCCTGCCCAGACTCTCCCTCCCAGGTCTCTGTCTGCTCCGGGTCGTCCTTGGAGCCATGCAGCTCCCTGAATGGATGGAGAGCACAGCTGGTAGTGGTGTTGATGTGTGAGTGATGGAGAAAGAGGTGATGATCCTGCCGGCACCAAACATCTGGAACGTCCCCAGGTGTGTTTACCTAAGGAGAGAGAGCATCAGGGAATAGAGAAGAGTAGAGGCAGTAATTTGAAAGAAAAAGAGTGGCCAGCACAGTGGTTCACACCTGCCGTCCCAGCACTTTGGGAGACAGAGGCAGGAGGATCATTTGAGGCCAAGAGTTCAAGACCAGCCTAGGCAATATAGCAAGACCTCCTCTCTATAAAAAGTTTTTAAGAATTTACCTGAGATGTTCGCACATGCCTGTAGTTCAACTACTTGGAATGCTGAGGTGGGAGGATCACCTGAGCTCAGGAGTTTGATGTTTCAGTGAGCTATGATCATGCCACAGTGCTCCAACCTGGGCAGCAGAGTGTGTCAAAATAATAATAATAAATAATAAATAATTGCTGTGTATTAGGTATCAGGCTTTATTCTAAGTAATTCTTCTGTTACTTTATTTGATTTTCACCACTACCTTGAGGCAGGTGCCACTATGATTCTCCTTTTATAGATAAGAAAACTGTGGTTCAGAGAGGTTAAGAATTTACTCCAGGTCACACAGCTGTAGGTGGCAGGTGAATCTGACTAAAGGCAGTTTGATCAGCTGAACCCCACGTTGGAGGAGAGTGGTTGGATCCTGCAACTGCTGCAAGCATCACCTTGCACGTGAACAGGTGCTTTCTGTAATGCAGTTTCTATAATCCTCAGAATAATAACAATCATCCATATTTACTGGTTGGTACTTGGCAGGTGTTTGCCGAACACTTCTTCTGTGTGTCTTGTTTATTCCACACAGCAGCCTCAGGAGGTAAGCTCTGTTATTATCCCCACATTTCAGATACAAAGACTGAGGATGAGAAACGAGAAGGGTTGTGCTCAGCATTGCAGTGGAACCAGAAGACAAAGCCAAGGAGTCTGGCTGCACAGAACATGCACCTAACCTTTATCTTCTGTCTCTTTCACATACTCAGACACAAGATGCCACGCTGATGCAAGAGGCTGAGCTTGTTCCTTAACACGATTCCATGATTTCTCCAGGAGCAGTGCATGTACTGGAGGTATGTGCAATGCATTAGGTGACAATGGAGGAGCCATCTCAGTTTTCACAACTCTGTATTATTTTTAGTGTGCATTTAGGAAGATGTCAGCTCATTATTGCACTTGCTGTGTGAACATGTGAAAATCACGTGTCTTCTCCACGCTGCCGCCTCTTCACCTGTGAAATGCGAAAACAAGACGTATCATGAAAGTAACTAAATTCCCTGAGGTGTAGGAGGTCCTCTGGGTGTGTGAAAGACAGAGACTGAGGGAAGAAGAAAGGAAAAATGGATGTGGGGAGGAAGGAAAGCACTTGGGAGGAAGAGAGGGTGGATGGCAGAGGAGGGGGAAGAGAAAGAAGAAGGAAGGAAAGAAAGGACAAGGAAAGGATAAAAAGGAAAGGAGGATGGAAAAAAGGAGAGAGAGGAAAAAAGAAGGAAGGAGGGAAGGAGGGAAGGAAGGAGGGAAGGAAGGGAGGGAGGGAGGGAGGAAGGAAGGAGGGAGGGAGGGAGGGAGGGAAGGGAGGGAGGGAGGGAGGGAGGAAGGAAGGAAGGAAGGGAGGAAAGGAGGGAGGGAAGGGAAGGGAAGGAGGGAGGGAGGACAAGCAGAAAGGAGAGGCTACAAACTGATGTGAATCAGCCTATCTGGACATTTAAAAAATCTCTTGAGCTTGGCAACCCTTCAAATGGCAACTTTCTCTGCACCAGGCACATTCTTTAGTCCTCACGATGTAGTCAACATTATCTCCACTTTGCAGATGAAGAAACTGAGACACAGAAAGGTGAGATGCCTGCCAAGGATTGCTTCCCTGGTAGTCTGTACATCCAAGGCTGTAGCACAGGCAGTGAGGCCCCTGGTCTCTGCCATTAACCCACAGCTGCCACCTTGAGGGGCAAGAGTGGGTGGCTGCAGCAACACTGGAGCTGATTCTATTCCTGCATGGTGCCTGAGCGGCCCCCACACCCCAGATTCAATCAGTGTTGCCTATGTAAGGATTATCTTCACATGGGAGGCTGGCATTAAGAAGATGATGAAACAAATAAGTACTGGCTATTTCCCATGTGCAGGTGCCCAGCTGTGTGGCGTTACTCCAAGTAGAGTGTCCCCAAGTGTGTTCCACACACCCCTGAGGTGGTACAGGAAGGAGACAGTTGTGGATTCCCAGTTACTTGGGAGGCTGAGGCGAGTCTCTCTCTGTTGCCCAGGCTGGAGAGCAGTGGAACAATCTCAGCTCACTGCAACCTCTGCCCCTGGGTTCAAGTGATTCTCTTGCCTCAGCCTCCCAAGTAACTGGGATTACAGGTGCCCACCACCACACCTGGCTAATTTTTGTATTTTGGTAGAGATGGGTTTTACCATGTTGGCCAGCCTGGTCTCGAACCCCTGGACTCAAGTGATTCACCTGCCTTGACCTCCCAAAGTGTTAGGATTAGAGGCGTGAGCCACCTGCCCTGCCTGAGACAGCTCTGTTTTTAAAGTTGTCTGTTATTTAACATACGCTAGGAAATGACAATGTTATTGTGGTCTGCAGGATGCTATTAATATAGTTACGGATAAATAATATTCACATTAAAAATAAAAGTGGTTCAATTTAAAGGGGAGAAATTAACTAGTAGCCCCAGAAGTACAAGCACATGAAGGCAAGACAAGAATGATAGCAGTTAGGAAATTGCATTGTTACATCTAATTCTCTCAGCAACCCTGCATTTGAGTTTATTAATCCCATTTTATAGGTGAGAAACAATACTTATTTTTTTTTTTTTGAGACAGAGTTTCACTCTCGTTGCCCAGGCTGGAGTGCAATGATGCAATCTCAGCTCACTGCAGCCTCCGCCTCCTGGGTTCAAGAGATTTCCTTGCCTCTGCCTCCTGAGTAGCTGAAATTACAGGTGCCCGCCACCATGCCCTGCTAATTTTTGTATTTTTAGAAGAGCTGGGGTTTCTCCATGCTGGTCAGGCTGATCTCAAACTCCTCACCTCTGGTGAACCACCCGTCTTGGCCTCCCAAAGTGCTGGGATTACAGAGGTGAGTCACTGCATCTGGCCATGAGAAACAATGTTTTAGGTCAATCAAAAAGCTTGCCCAAGAATGCAAAATGGTGCAACCACTAACAGCAGTATGGATGTTCCTCAAAAAGTTGAACATAACAACTGTCATGCGATCCAGCAATCCCACTTCCTGGATATTTGTCCAAAAGAATTGAAGTCAGGATCTTGAAGAGATACCTGCATGCCAATGTGCATTGCAGCATTATTCACAACAACCAAGATGCAGAAACCACCTAAATATGCATCTGTGGATGAGGGAATAAAGAAAATGTGGTCTACACATACAATGGAATCCAATTCAACCGTAAAACAGAAGGAAATTCTGCATTCCAACATGGATGAAGCTTCAGGAACTAGGACATCATGCTTAGTGACATACACCAGTAACAGAAGTACACATACTGCATGTGTTTATGTTTAGGATATATCAATACCTAAAACAGACAATTACATAGAGTCAGAGTGGAACGGTAGCTGTCAGAAATAAGGAGGAAAAGAAATGAGTTACTAAACAAGGAACATGGTTCCAGTCAAGCAAGATGAATCAGCTCTAGATATGCTGCGGATGAATTTCAGGTAACGCAACTGGCTAGGAGTTACTCAGCCAGTAGGCAGTGGTGCTGGAACTCACACCTGGGGCTGTCTGACTTCTGGGGTCACAATCCCACCACCCCACAAGGTGGCAAGAATAATAGAAGTTCAAGAAATTGTGATATTTTACAACACTGAACCTAGGGTCAACAATAACATATTGTACACTTAATTTTGTACTAGGGTAGGTTTCAAGTTAAATGTTCTTATGACTGTATATATATATATATTTAATTAGCTTATTCTAGGTCTAAAATGCAAAATGAGGCCGGGCGTGGTGGCTCATGCCTCTAATCCCAGCACTTTGGGAGGCCGAGGCTGGTGGATCACTTGAATTCAAGAGTTCAAGACCAGCCTGGCCAATATGGTGAAACCCCGTCTCTACTAAACTACAAAAATTATCTGGGCATGGTGGCAGGCAACTGTAGGTACCTGAAGGCTGAGGCAGGACAATCACTTGAACCCTGGAGGAGGAGGGTGTAGTGAGCTGAGATTACACCCTGCACTCCAGCCTGTATGACAGAGCAAGACTCGGTCTGAAAAATAAATTAATTAATTAATTAAATCAAATCAAATATTAAATGAGCAAATTGGAGCTCTGAGTGAAAGTGATTGACCAATGTGGAGTTCTTGGTTCATGATTTCAGTAGTTTATTCCCCTTGCTACCCTTCACCTTGAGACTCATAGCAAACACCACATTCACCCACCCACCTCGTTCCATCTCTCCCTTCCCTTTCTGTCAAGGTACTTGCTGAAACCTAGTGGAGTCACTAAAGCTGATGGAAGTGTATTTATTTAAATTGTCAAGATAAATTAACTTTTAGAGCCCTGTTGGAGGAGTCCTGCAAGCCTGGGCCATGGGGTTGGGAGCCATGAATATGCAAATGTACGCAGCCATTGAACTCAGCAGCTGCAAACATATTTGGAGGCAGCTGTTCATTTAATAATCTGGGACAAGCAGAGGAATAGACAACTGGTCGCTCTGGCCCATTTGTGTGGGTAAAGTGATAATTTTATAACACAATTGCAGCAATTAGGTTTCCCTAGACAAAGCCAGGGGAACACCATTTGGGAGCAATCTCGGGTGCTGTCAGCCGAAGCATACTGCAGCCTCACCCAGCTGTCAGACATAACAACCTGTTTCCTGTAGATGTAGCCTTGCGAAGTGGTGTGGAGGGTGACCCCAGGAGTCCGACAGACCCAGGTGTGGATTTCAGCATCACTTCCTACTGTATAAACCCTAGCTCACTGCTTAACTTCACTGAACCTCATTCATTCATTTATTCATTTGTGAATGAGGAAACTGATGGTAGCTTCTTTTAACAGGTGGTTGTGAAGATTAAAAGTGATAATGTAACTAAAACCTTTAGAATACTGTCTAGTACCATGGTTTTCAAACTTCTTTGTGTGATAGACTCACTGGGGAACTTCTAAAGAATTACTGATGCCTAGGCTGTACCTCTAGAGATTCTAATTGGAGCATGAATCTTTTAAAGCACCCCAGGTGATTGCAATATATAGCCAAGGCAGAAAACGACTCTTCAAGTCCAAAAGAGATGCTCTATAGACAAAAGCTAGTGTAATTATTTCCTTAGTCTCGGCACTCATGGGGGTAAGTATAAAACTTTCTCACTTACAAGGAGGCTTGGAATTCACCCTCAATGCAGACTTAATCCCCATCCCTGATATAGTCAAAGTCTACTCTTCCAGAAGAGCAGAAAAGTGACACGTAGCGGGATGCAGGAAGCATTGCTGCCAAGGGAAGTGGGTGATGATGGGTTCAAGAAAACCATGGAACACATAGGTAAAGTGGTCAAAGGGTATTATCCCTATGTATGCTCATCCTCTTACCCAGCACAGCCCAAGTGATGGTGTGGACCAGTTACCCTAACAATTCCACCTAATGCTGTAGCCCAGCTGTTCTTTCCAGAGGGGCATGAGACGTGAACACAAACCCTGGGTATCTACACGAGAAGCAGGCTGCAGCTTCCCGACCTAACTACCTGTGGCCTTGGTGCTTATCCTCTGGTCCTTCTATTGCAATTCCCCAACAAGACTGAAGTCCATCCCAAATCTCAACATTCTCACTTGGGTCATTGGCCCCATGCCCAGTTCCAACTTCTAATTTTGACATCGTCTTTGTCACCTTGGCTGGAACATTCTGTCCTAAGCCATAGGCCCACACTGGGGGCAGTAACAACCAAGAGCCATTCTCAGCTCTCTTTCTGGGGGCAGAATCCACTTTCCATCTTAGAGAATAAAATGCC
This sequence comes from Sapajus apella, assembly GCF_009761245.1. Classification (NCBI taxonomy): domain Eukaryota; kingdom Metazoa; phylum Chordata; class Mammalia; order Primates; family Cebidae; genus Sapajus; species Sapajus apella. The sequence continues at coordinate 12,693,522 of NW_022436991.1, read as the reverse complement.
AGATACTCACTCACCTAGACTTCCTTGCAACTAATGGTGGCACAGTGCTAGCCAGGGCGACATAGGCAAAACGATCTTCTGGAAGCCTTTGGAAAAAGATGCTTCTCTTTGGCAGAAAGAGAGAAGGAACGAAGAAAGCCCTGTGAGTTTTGCCTTTGGTCCTGACCTTGAATGCTGTTGCATAAGGATGTGGTATTTGGAAATTGTGGGGTACACTGCAGTGTTCCCTAATACCTGGTTTCTTCAGTCCAGGCAATACACCCACGCTACATTCACCATCTTCCTTTGCGGTACATGAGGCTCTCTAACCACGTTCTAGGTCTTCAGCAGAAGCAGTGTTCTCCTCACCCAGGCCTAGCCCATGAAACCTTCCTGTTAGGAATATTGCCCTTTTTACAATATCTCTATTGGGTGGAGAAGACTCCAGACTTAGAAGAGGGCGGAACAAGATGGAGGGAGTCTGTGTCTCTGAGTGACAGACAGGCAAAGATCTCCTGCCTCAACTTCCTCCCATCAACTCTTGTTAGACTATGGTGCACAAGAGAGAAATATTGTTTTAAGCATGTGTTTTGCTGCCAGTAAAATGTTAGGGTTATTTGTTATAGCGACTACATTACCTTAACTGATAGGGAGCTACTACGGTCATTTTTCCATCAGGTGGGAGATAACTCTGACTCACTGAGAATGACAGGCTCAAACACAGAAGGAACTTGTGATCTGATGGATATTCTGAGCTGCTCCACTAACCTGAGAACTCCAACGCCCAGAGGTAATAGCAAGTCTTCCTGATTCCCAGCCACGTTCCTCTGAGGCCGGGCAAGGACCAAAAGTGGACCTGGCCAACTGGACCTGAGGGTTTGGGAGTGAGAGGCAATAGGCCAGTTCAAGGGGACTTTATTAAAAAGGAAGAGAGATGAGCTTTGCAATAGCTAGGGGTGTGATGGTCAGAGAGGGGAAGCCCTCTTTCTTTAATATAATGCTATCAAACCAAGGCAAGCATGCACTCTCAATCATTCATCCTGGGGCTGGTGATTCTTAGGCTCGGCCTCCATGGGTATTGTCACTAATCTCCTGATTGGAAACCAGCATGGGCTCTCCCAGCACTGTCCCCCCTACTCAGTTTCCATTTGCTGCCTGAGCCCACAGGCCTACAGAGAAAGGGGAAAGTTTCTGTTGCTCTCAGAACCCCAGACACAGAGGTTGCTGAACTCGGCCTTCACTGCTGTGGCCTCAGATCTGACAGTGAGGACACCTCAAGTCTGAATGTCTTAATGTCCTGGGAAACCATTTGCTGAGGCTTATGGATGCCCTGGATACACTTGCAATAATGAAAAGTTAATTTGAGGTCCAGAAAGTGGAGACATGAGTGAGCAATGCTGCTTTATCTCACAGAGTTGCACTCCCAAATATCTCTTTTAATTTTTAGTGTGAAATAATAGAAGTTTTATTTATTGAGGAAAGAAGAAAACCCTACCACGATAACTCTCTTTTTAAAATGTGCAATGAGTTTATTTATTTTTATTATTTTCCTTCTTCTCCATTTTTCTTTTAGGCTCAAAGGGTACATGTGCAGTTGTGTGATGTGCGTAAATTGTGTTTTGCAAGGGTTCAGTGCACAGTTTTGTCGCCCAGGTGATCATAACACCCAACAGGTAGTTTCTCAGTCCTCATCCTCCTCCCCAACTCCACTGTCACGTGGGCTCTGGTGTCTATTGTTCCTTTTCTTTGTGTCTATGTGTATTCAATGATTAGCTCACACTTGTACGTGAGAAAATGCAATCGTTGTTTTTCTTTTCCTGTGTTAATGTACTCAGGATAATGGCCTCCATCTCCAACTCTGTTGCTGCAAAAAAACATGATCTCATTCTTTTTCATGGTTATGTGGTATTCTATGGTGTGTACATACCACCTTTTCTTTCTACTGTCCACTGTTAATGGGCATCTAGGTTGGTCCATGTCTTTGCTATTGTGATTAGTGTCACAATGAACATACATGAGCATGTATCTTTAGGGAAAAACAATTTATATTCCTTAGAGTGTATACCCAGTAATGGGATTGCTGAGTTGAACGGACTTCTGTTTTAAGTTCTTTGAGAAATCTCTAGACCACTTTCCACGGTGGCTCAACTAGTTCACCTTTCCGCCAGCAGTGTGTGAGCATTCCCTTTTCTCCAGGACCTTGCCAGCATCTGTTATTTTTTGAATTTTCAATAATAGCCGTTCTGACCCATGTGAGATGAGATGGTATCTCATTGTGGTTTTGATTTGCATTTCTTCCATCATTAGTAATACTGAGCATTTTTTGTATGAGCTTGTGGAACTGCCAAGCCTTTGAAGTTGTAATAGGGATCCCAGAAAGCCTTCTATGTGACCATAAGATAATAGTGGACCCAAAGCAGCCCACTGATGATATGACAGTTAAGAATGATGATAATGAACTATTGCGCATGGCTCATGACCTGGCCATGTGACTGCTCCTTGCTTTGACACACTAAGACAGGAATTCTTTATCCTCTAGTCTATAGGCAACAATAGTGCCCAGCAGGAGCTGGCCCTCCAAGGGTGGAATTTGGGATTCTTAGCTAATGCCTAGGGAAGTCTACATGAAGTCCTTTGGAATCTCTGAAGCAATACTATGGAATTATGAAGCAACATGTGAATGTTCAGTTGGACTATTGGGTTAGAAAGCACAGGGTCACGGATGCGGGGCTGAATTCCACAGCAATCTCATTGCTGGGTATATACCCAAAGGACTATAAATCATTCTATTATAAAGACACATGCACACGTATGTTCATTGAGTTACTGTTTATAATAGCAAAGACCTGGAACCAACCCAAATTTCCATCAATGATAGACTAGATAAAGAACATGTGGCACATATACACCATGGAATACTATGCAGCCATAAAAAACAATGAGTTTGTGTCCTTTGTAGGGACATGGATGAATCTGGAAATCATCATTCTCAGCAAACTGACACAAGAACGGAAAACCAGACACCACATGTTCTCACTCATAGGAGGGTGTTGAACAATGAGAACATGTGGGCACGGGAAGGGGAGCATCACACACTGGGGTCTTTTGGTGGGGGTGGGGGGGAACAGCGGGGGGTGGGGAGGGTGGGGAGGGATAACGTGGGGAAAAATACCAGATATAGGTGATGGGGGTTGGAGGCAGCAAACCACATTGCCATGTATGTACCTATGCAACAATCCTGCATGATCTGCACATGTACCCCAGAACCTAAAGTACAATAAAAAATAAGTAAATAAATAAAAAGAATACCTCTTGGAATCTCTTTCTTTGGAGAAAGAGAAGACCTACAAATGTTTAATGCTGCCTCTGCAGAGGACTGAATTGCCTGTCTCCCAAATTTATATGTGAAGCCCTAACCTTAATGTAATTATAATCGGAAGTAGGGTCTTTATGAAAGTAAGGTCAAATGAGGCCACAGGATGGAGCTCTGATCTGATCAGATTAGTGTTCTTGTAAGACAAAATGCAAGGAAGTTCACTATCCCTCTTTCTTTACCATGAGAGGACACAGCAAGAAGGTGGCTGCCAAAAAGCCAGGAAGAAAGTTCTCATCAGGAGCCAAAGTGGCTGGAGACTTGATCTGGGACTTCTAGCCTCTAGGACTTAGATAAATTTTTTCTTTTCTTTTTTTTTTTTTTTTTTGAGGTGAATTCTCACTCTGTCACCTGGGCTGGAATGCAATGGCACAATCTTGGCTCACTTGCCACCTCCACCTCCTGGGTTCAAGAAATTCTCTTGCCTCAGCCTCCCTAGTAGCTGGGATTATAAGCATGCACCACCATGCACAGCTAATTTTTTGTACTTTTAGTAGAGACAAGGTTTCACCATGTTGGCCATGCTGGTCTCAAACTCCTGACCTCAGGTGATCCTCCCACCTTGGCCTCCCAAAGTGCTGGGATTACTGGTGTGAACCAACACACCCAGCCAAATTTCTTTTGTTTAAGCCACTCAGCCTATGAGTATTTTATTACAGCAGCTTAAGTGGACTAAGATGGCAACATGTCAGGATATTCAGACTTACTTAACGAGAGATCAGGAGGACTGAAAGGAAGGAGATGACCTTCTTTATGTCCAGTGAGCAGCTGATAAACTCCTGGGTTGACTGTGCAAAGCTTAATTCCCTGGGCTGAGGTTCTAATAGGGATTAGCATTTTCCTCCCCACTTTTTATTCTGCTGTATGGAAAATTTTGAAGAAGTTTAACTGGTGTCTCCAAGTCTCTGATGTTTTCTTCTAACCACTGAGTCTGAAGTTAGTGGAATATTTGCATCTTCTCTATCAGACAGCCAAGAATCCCATCTACCTCTGTACGGGAATGAAAGTTCTGCAGAACCAAAAAAAAAACAAAAACAAAAACAAAAATCCAAGGTAGGTCTGCTCCACTACACTGCGGCAAAAAAAAATCAAAGGAGGACCAAACAGACTTTGGGAAGCTGAGGTGGGAGGATTACTTGAGCTCAGGACCTCAAGGCTGTAGTGAGCTATGATCGTGCCACTGTGCTCCACTCACTGCAGCTGGGCAACAGAGCAAGACCCATCTAAGAAAAGCAAAACACACACGCACATACACACACAGAACTCGATGGCATATTGAAGTTTCTTTTTCAGGGATATATGCAAATACTTTTACCTGCCATTTACCAAAGAGAACCCAGCTCAAAAACCTGAAAAGCAATGCGGTTGACAATTGAGACTTATATTATCTGTGGACAAACATCTGAGGAAATCATCGTGGAAGGGCTCCTCCTTTTCTAAAGAGGGACGATGAGACCAAATGACAAACCTGTGCACAAGCTTAAATCTCATTAATTAACAGCAATCACTCCCAGCTACAATTGCAGTTGTGTTTCTATTTACTTTTACTTTTCTTTTGATACAGGATTTTACACTGTGGCTCAGGCTGGAGTGGATTGTACACTGGCACAATCATAACTCAACGCAGCCTCGACCTCCTGGGCTCAAGTGGTCCTCCTGCTTCAGCGTCCCAACTACCTAGGACTACAGGTTCAGGCCACCATGCCCAGCTAAGCAATTGTGTTTCTAATGATGAGATATATTGCCTGCCATTAAATATTACCTACATGAGACAGACTGAATGGTTGCCTTGACTTCATCTGTTAAATCTCCTGCTTCCTCATTTTAAGCCAGACACCAACTTAGCCCAAAGTACACCAAAATCCGGTCTGAAGTGGAAGTCAGAGAGCAGAAGTCTGCCATCCATGCTGGTGTAGGGTTTTCTGTCTACTTCCACAACCAGCATAAAATATAACCTTTCATGTTTTCTTATTTTTAATAAACACCATACTTCAGGAACAAAAATGAATAAGCCTTCTTCTTATCAGTTGGGTTTCCTGTTATGTGTAGCCAAATACAATATAACCTCAATTAATATAGATCTCTGTTCCCTTAGATGAGAACCCATGTCCACTCAATCAATCCCAGCTACTACTGATTTTTTCTGTCATATTCTAGGCTCCATAGAATGTAAGTCCATCTGACTAGAATAAACATTCCATGAGAAAGGGAACCTCATCTGTCTTCCTAATATCATACTTATGCACGCAAAATAATGCTGGGGACATAATGGATGCTTACTGGTGTTCACTCAATGAAAGACTTTCATTCCTTTTTCATCTACCTCACCAACTGCTTCCCCAGTTAGACTCCTGAGAGAAATGGAGAGATACTGAGGCAGTGGCAGGGAGGAGAGAGCACTCGGGAGTCAGAGCAACTGACGGTCCACGTACCAGCTACGTGGCCTTGGGTCATTTGCTCAATTCTTTTGTGCCTCTTTCACTAAATGATCATGATGATGATGTCAGTGGACAGTGTGGAATTCTGCCTAGATCGCTTCATCAGGGCTGACACACTCATCGCCCAGGTGCTGAGAATATTGACTGTTGACCTCTCACCTCTGTGTCCCTCACTGAACACTATCCTTTGTAGTAGGGAGCTGCCTTGTCCAAGGTTATGCACCTTCTGTAGGGTAGCCACTTGAGCTCAGGACTTCGAGGCTGTAGTGAGCTGTGATCGTGCCACTGTACTCCACTCACTGCAGCCTGGGAAACAGAGCAAGATCCAGCCAACAAGCAACTGATGTGCCTAGCCACAGAAGCAGAACCCTGTGTCTGTCTGCAAGAACTCGGAAGGTCACCCCACTCCGGAGCTCTCTGAAGAGGCTTCACTGTAGCCACTTCACAGGTCAGCTTCCCTAGCTCCCCAATCCTGCCTCCCTCATTTCCTCACTTTCTTTGATCTCCAGAGACTAATCCTCAGGCATCCTTCTGCATGCAATTCTCCATTTCAGATTCTGTTTCCAGGAAACGTTATCTAAAACAATACTGGTGATGGGGAGCATAACAGTGATAGCTTATTTAACAGGGCTGTGGGAAAATGCGATGAGAGCATGAACAGTTGAGAGTATGTGAAGTTGCTGCTGTCTAACATGTGCTAGTTAAATCCAATCTGAAGCCTCCCTCTGGCAGGAAAAAAGAATGGATCTCCTCAAGAGACATTTGGTATGATTTATATCTTCTTAGGATGTTGTCCAAAAGGAGGTTCATTAGTCTCTCTGTTCTGATTGTTCTGGTCCTGGGTCCCCAGGGGGAAGTACTCCGTGGGGTGGGGCTCTACCCTATAATGTGTTCTGAGTCCTTGGCATTCTGTATGCTGTGAAAGTTTCACTCCCTCTGGGCTATTCCATCAGAATCCATCCCCAGAAGCTATAAACAACCCTATCACCTCCTTTCTTAGCTTCCAAGAGAGCTAATCCTCTGTCTAGTGCTTTATCAGTCTATTGAGAAATGCCCACAGAAACCTGCCAATCTAAACAGAATATAGTGTGGGAAATCGTATTAGACCTCCCTGTAATTCACCAAACATCACAGGCAGTAAAATTCTAATATCACGCTGATTCTTTTATTGTAATGAGAGTAGAAATGGATGCGACGTCAATCCACCTTTATTGCAGTATTAAGATTCTGCTAAAATACTACGCTGAACTCACACTCTGGGGGAAATCCCGTGATAACCTACTCAGAACTGTCCTAGAATCAGCCTGAGATTGCTCAGGATTTTTCACCTGATGACACGGAGAGAGGATGTGCCCTTTTAAAAAATCACTCCCATTGGGATCTTGAAATAGAGGTACTAAGAAAATTCACTAAAGGAAGCATGCCTGATGGGATAGAATTGCAGCTAGAGGGCTTGAGATAAGGCACGTGCCAGGTGATTTTGGTCTATATTTATTGTTCTTTCCTGACAGCATCTTCAGGCCTACCTGTCAGGGAGGGCTCAGGCATGGTTCTGGCAAAAATGACACAGTTAGAGACAAACCCTGGGTAGAGAGCAGGCAGGTGGTGACAGGAAAAAGACCACACTTCTAGGAAAAGCAGAGCAGTGGACAGGTGTCCAGGTGAGTGACGCTAATGCGATCCCAGGTAAACTTACATTTCATAAAAGAACCTGAGCTCATGATCAGGAGATAAAAGCTGAAACAAAGCCCATTTCCTACTCTCTCCAGATGCCTGATTTTAATTAAGCAGCAACGCTCCCAACTCCAGGAAATAAATTATATCTCTAAGCGAATCAAGGCAATCCGTGGTTGGTGGATTGTTTCAGGGTAAACTTGTTTTTAGTCAATGAAAAGGAGAGAGAGGGGAAGCCTGCTGGGGCCTTCTGGGAAAGACATTCCTTCATGGGAAGAGGGAGGTAAATTCTATGACCCTGCCTTTCCGCTCCTAGGTTATCCCAACACATATGTGTGCAACATTTCACCAAAACATATACACGGGGAAGTCATAGCAGCACTGTTCAGGATCTACAAAACTTAGAAGCAACTTAAACGATTATCAGCCATAGTATAAATAAATCTTGTTAGATATGTGCAAGGGATCACTAGACAGCACTGAGAAAGAACAGACTGTAGATAGTCTCAACTATGTGGATAAATCTTGAGAAACAGAAGTCAGTTGCCTAAAAGGGAGAGCTGTGTGATTCCATCTATATAAAGTTAACAACAAAAAAAGGAAACTGCCATATCTATTGCGTTTGAAGTTAGGTTAGTGATTTCTGCTGGTGGGCAGCAAGATTGGAATGTGGGAGACGGTGCTTCTGGTGATGTTCTGTATCATGGCTTGTGTGCTTTGTTTCATGCCTCAGTTAATTTTGTGAAAAGTCATCTAATGTGCATTTTTGATGTATGTGCTATCTATACGTGTGTTATACATCACTGAACATTTATATTTAAAGTTAAAAGGAGGTTGAGTAGAGAGCTCTATTGCTTTCTGCTTTGATGCTGTCTGGTAAAGAAGCAATGGCTGGAGCAATGGCAGCCATTTTATAATCATAAAGATATGCACATAAGGAGGAAAACCCAATATTTCAAGGAGGATGCACTGGAGACTGTAATAGCTCCTGTTCTTGATGGCATGTCTGAGCTGTGGCATTCTCCTCAACACTGCTCACCTCTAGACCTTGCTTTAAGAAGAGAATAAATTTACTGATGGCTCAAGACACATCGTTGCATTTTCTGTTACTTGCAGCCTACAGCAGCCTAATTGACTCTGAGAATGGAAAGTGTATGATACAGACCCTGTGGGGAAAAGAGGACTGGAGGCATCAGAGAAACTGTTGAGGTATTTGCTTTATAGTCTGAGCTCTAAATCCTGTTGATACTGAGCTTGGAAGCTCTGTGAAGGGGATGCTGATTCACAGTGTCATATCCATCAGACCGAATATTTGTTCTCTAGCGGCAACCCTCATTTTAGACCAACCTGCTTGTGGAAGACTGTTGCTGGGCTTCTTGTCTTTGTCAGCACTTACTCAGGAACTGGATAACTGACCAATGGGGAGAGAAGGACATTGGCCACAATGGTTGCAAGGGCTTTAGAAAAATGGACCCACACACAAGCTGCCTTCCTTTTTGCCTTTGATGATAGGATTCATTCTTTTCTCCAGCTTGAAAGCAATATCGTGTTTTTTGGAAAATACCAGGTCTCTTTGTTCTTCATCTGGGTACCTAGAAAACCCTACCCACCATTTATGAGTTCATTGCTTGGCAGAAACTCCTGTATGAAGACCTCATCAGAAAAGCTTGCAAAAATAGGTTACGCTCTCTTCCTAAGCTTTTCAGCAAAGGAAGCTGCTTTCTCTGCTGATCTGTCAATGAAGTCTTTGGGGTGTCAGAGAGGAGGAAAACCCTGCAGACATGGCTGAGTCCTGATGTCACAACCCCAGTAGGCTACAGAGACTTTCTCCCTCCACCTCCCTTACAGAGCCCAGGGCAGCCAGGTTGTTAGGGAAACTCTCACAGGTTCCTGTGTAAATCCTGTGTGACAATGTCCCATGGTCATCAGCCTGGAATTCAGCTCTGACAATATCCCAGGGGCAGAGGAGAGAAATGCCTTTGTAAGATAGTGTGAGGGCCACTGATGGTGGCTATAAACTCACCTGACGTCAGGTCCTCTTCACTCTGCTCATCCTGTCCTGGGCATAACCTCCTCTTACCCAGAGCCGGGATCACAGGAAGCACTGGGGCAGCAGACTTGGAGACCCTGAGGAGTCAGAAGCTCCTTCCTTCCTCCCAGGATGGCCTCACACCCGTCATAAGACACAGCATTAACGCTCACATGGATGATGGCAGTCACCGTTTATGGAGCACATACTATAGGTCAGTCACTGTGAGAAGCCTCCTCATTACGGCATGTGTCTCTCACAGTCATCCTTTTATAGTATCCTTTTTCATAGATAATACTCAGTGCGGTGGCCTAACTTTCCCAAAGCCACATAATAAGTAGCAGAGCTGGCCTAGTGGACTTTTTCTATCCCTCTGCATCTGCAGGTATAAGGAGAACAATGATTGTGACAGCAACAGCATTGCGAGTGTTGACCTGCTCCTGGGCCATTTATCTATAAAGGATTGGGCAAGTTCCGTCCTCTTTGAATAACTGTCTCTACCTGGGAGATAAGGGCTCTAAATAAGGCTCTTACTTGGAAGTCTTTTAGTTCAAACTTCTAGAAACCAATGATTCAGAGATAATATAAAGTATTCTCAGAGCCACACAGAAGGGAGTGCAGACAGTGTCAATTTGAGAAGATAGATAAAAAAGTCAATTGGAAGCTTAGGGTCAAGAAAGAAACTTGCATCTATTAGGTGTGTTATGGTCCAAATTGTGTCTTCGGCAAAATTTATATGTTAAGTCCTAAACCTGAGTACCTACAAATGTGCCTTTATTTGGAGGAAGAGCATTGAATAGGTAATTAAGGTAAAATGAAGTCATACAAGCGGGTCCTGATCCAATAGGACTGGTGCTCTTAGAAGAAGAAGAGATTAGGGGACATAGAGCACAGACCAAGGAATGAGGACACAGCAAGAAGGCGGCTGTCTGCAGCCAAGGAGAGAGGCCTCAGAAAAAACTATCCTTGCTGACTCCTTGATCTTAGACTTCTGCTTCCAGTGCTGTGAGGAAGTGAGTCTCTGTTGTTTAGGTCAGGGATCTCCAATTCCTGGACCATGAACTCGTACTGTCCATAGCCTTTTGGGAAATGGGCTGCTGGCAAGTGAGTGAAGCTTCATGTGTATTTGCAGCTGCTCCCCACCGCTTGAATTACTGCCTGAGCTCCACCGCTGTGAGGTTAGTGGTGGCATTAGACTCTCCTAGAAGTGCAAACCCAGTTGTGAACTGTGCATGTGAGGGATCTAGGCTGTGTGTGGTTTTTGTGAGAATCTAATGCCTGATGATCTGTCACTGTCTCCCATCACTCACACATGGGACCATCTAATTGCAGGAAAACAATCTCAGGGCTACCACTGATTCTACATTATGGAGAGTTGTATATTTCATTACATATGACAATATAATAACAATAGAAATGAAATGCGCAATAAATGTAATGCGCTTGAATAATCCACAAACCATCCACTACCCCCAACCCCTACCGCCTGGTTCATGGAAAAATTGTCTTACTCAGAACTGGTCCCTGGCACCAAAAATGTTGGCCACCGCTGTTTCAAGGCACCCAGCCTTCCATATGAGTTATGGCAGCTCCAGCAAACAAATGCAAGGTGCTACTAGGTGTCAGGCAATAGTAGACTCCTGAGATCTCGCATCTTGTCCCTGCTTAGTATTGGCAACCTTCGTCATGCATCAAAATCCAACTGGGATATGAACGTATATATGTTCAAGTTCTACCCCAAAGAATACTGTTTCAGTTGATCTGGAGGTGATGTCCTGGTAACTCTAACGAGCAGCCAGGATAGAGAATCATCTTCCCAGACCTTTGAGCCATCCACCTTTCTTTTCATTCGGGTCTGGGCTTGAAGGTCACATCCACAGGGAAGCCCCCAGGAACACCCCACCCAAGGTAGCCACTCTATAACCTCACACTGTTTTGGCCTCCCCAGAGCATTAAACCACCCTGTCAACAAATCTTTGATGTATATTTGTTCATTTTGTTTCATCCCATTTCTTTTTTTTGTTTGTTTGTTTGTTTTTTTTAAGAGACAGGGTCCCAGTCTGTCACCCAGGCTAGAATACAGTGGTGGCTCAATCACAGTCACTGCAACCAGCCTCCGACCCCTGGGCTCAAGTGATCCTCCCACCTCAGCGCCCACGTAGCTGAGACGACAGGTGCATACCACCACGCCTGGCTAACTTCTTCATTTTTATTTTTTGTAGAGACGGGGTCTCATGATGTTGCTCAGGATGGACTCAAACTCTGGGCCTCAAGTGATCCTCTTACCTTAAGCTCCCAGTAGCTGGGACAACAGGCACAAGTCTCACCACATTCAATTAATTAAACTTTAAAAAAAAATTGTTTGTAGAGATAGTGTCTCATGCTGTTGCTCAGACTGGACTCAAAGTCCTGGCCTCAAACGATCCTCCTACCTTAAGCTCCCTAGGAGCTGGGACGACGGGCATAAGACACTGCATCCAACTAATTATAAATTTCAATTTTGTTTTGTAGAGACAGGGTCTTGCTATGTTGCTAAGGCTGCTTTTGAACTCCTGACCTCAAGTGCTTCTCCCACCTCAGCCTCCCAAAGCACTGGAATTACAGGCATGAACCACGACACCTGCTCTAATCTTTGATTTATGGGTTTATTTGGTTAGTTTTTTCCGTATCTAACACTATAAACTTCACGAGATTGGGGACCCAGAGTTTTCCTTTTTAAAGCTGACTATAGTTCTATGGGCTACATATTATGATCTCTACTTGTGGGTGAGAAAACTGAAATGCAGAGAAGATAGTAACTCATCTTTCCCACCCCAACATGCAGGTCAGAAGTAGTAACATTTGGGTACGAGCCACTCTAATGCGCCACTTACACATTAATTATTTCTTTGCCACATTATACTTTGTTCACCATTTTCTCATCACAGGATCTCATTTACCCTCACAACGGAATGCCAATATAAAAACTATCATTAACCCCATCTTAAAGATGAGAAAATTGGGGCCTAGAAGAGTGTAGAGTGATTCATGCATGATTACACAGCCCCAAGGGTGCGGCTTCTTCCATCCGCAAATCTTATTATTTTCTCCGTTCTGATTCTGTTTTATGTCCCTCCCTCACCTACTTATCGAGTGTCCTCTCCTTTCTACAAAGGAGTAAGAGGACTTGGCTCATCAACGTGACAAAACAGCAGCTCAGACACGCAGGAGGAGGATCAACCCACCAAGGACTATCCCAGCACAACTGTTCCCAGCTGCAATCTGTGCCTGGCTTCTCCCTGGCAGCTCTGCCAAGCCAAGGCTGCCTGTTGGCACTTCAGCACTGAATTAGAAAATGATAAGGTTAGAACATTCTGGGAGAAGGGAACAGGGATTAGAGTCCCAGCCCTGCGTGGCTGTGAAGGAGTTAGTGGGAATCGAGTACAAAGGACACAGGGGGACAAGAACTGGCATTTATTGGGCACCTGCGCTGTGCCAGGCACTAGTCACACATGAGTACATTTAATTCTGAAGTAGCCTTGTGAGGAACTAGCAGGAAATATAGGAGTCATCATTGACGGCTTTCTCTCCTCTCTGCCCAAATTCAGTTCAATGATTCGCCTAATATCACTTCTCACGGTGTCTTCTGCCCCCTGCCTTGGACAAGCTTCCATCATTTTTGCACAAATTGCCTTTTAACCAGTCTGTCAACATCCTCTCTGGTTCCTCTCCAATATAGTGCCTATGCTGCAGCCAGAATAATCTCTCTCCCTCTCTCTCTTTCTTTCTTTTTTTTTTTTTTGTTTGTTTGAGATAGGTCTCACTCTGTCGCCTGGGCTGGCTAGAGTGCAGGGGTGCCATCCTAGCTCACTGCATCCCCCAGCTCCTTTGATCAAGTGATCCTCTCATCTTAGCCACAGGTGTGCACCACAATGCCCAGATAATTTTTAAATTTTTGGTGGAGTTGTAGTTTCACTGTGCTGTCCAGGCTGGTCTTGAATTCCTGGGCTCAAGACTTCTGCCCTCCTTGGTCTCTCAAAGTGCTGAGAGTAGTGACATGAGTCACCGCGCCTGGCCCAGGGAGATCTTTTTGAAATACCAATAGGATGGAACCTTTCCTCTGCTTACAGCCTTTGATGGCTCTCTGTTTTTCTTGAGATGAAGACCAAATCCTTAACAAGGTGTCCAAGCACAAATTCCTGGAGGATCGGCATTCCGCCCACATTTCCAGTCCTTCCTTCTCTGAGTGCCAGTCTTCTTGGCTCTCTTTCAGCTTCTGCAGCACACCACGTTCCCTCCAGTCTCCAGGCCTTTACACAAGCTGTTCCCCCTGCCTGGTACACTCTCACCATCCTCCTCCAACGGATTCATGCCTGCTCACCCCTCAGATCTCAGCTCCACTGTCACTGTCTCCGAGCCCTAGACGAGGACATGGCCCTCGCTCACGGTCCTGCTTCTTGTCTTCCCAGCACCTATATCGGCGTGAATTGTGCATCTATTGAGGTGATTCACTACGTTTTTGTTTTTGTCGTTGTTCATAAGAACAGAGATGTGGCCTGATTTGGCCCCCTTCCTACGCTGAAAACTTGCACCATGATTACCACAGTGTAAATCCTCAGTTCACGTATTATCAGGTGCATGCCTTTATTTTACTGGAGAGAAAACTGGGACTCAGAAAGTTTAGATTACTTGCCTAAGGTTGCCCAGCAGAGCCCGGACACAAATCCCCTGACTACCTGAGGCAGAGTCTTGACTTTCAAATATGTCAGCTGAGGAGGGGTCTTGGAGAGGGGAAAGGAGTTTCTGGGGAGCATTTCAGCTTCGGGAGAGACAAATGGGCTGTGCTACACTCAGCTCCATCTCCACTTCATCACCAGCTAGTTAAGGGGCCAGGCTCCTCAGAGCTGCCCACAGCCACAGGAGAGAGACTGATGGTCCCTAAAGACCCATCTCATTATCCCAGGAGTCAAATTGGAAACCTGTTCAGGAATAACTGGCCTATCAATAAACCCCACATGAATTCTGCAACTGCACAGGGCAGAGAAACTGACCAAAGCGCTGCTAATGCAGCCTCTCAGCACCTCCCCGCCCAAGACTAATAGTAATTCTCAGAAAGTAAATACAGCCCTTCCTGTGCCTCCAGAAGCCATTTGCTATAATGTGGTGTAACCACCTTAAGTGAGTGCCTGGTAAATTCATTCACCTGTTAAGCAGAGTTCATTGTGCCTTTCCACTCACAGGTGGAATGCGGTGGTCATCAGTGAGAAGTATTTCAAGGACAGGTGGTAGATAACAACAAACGCGATCAGCAGTTGCATGTACCTGTATACCTGTGCATGAACCTGCATCTGCAGCAGGTCTGTGTTCTGCAGACACGTATCCCTGTGTGTGTGTGTGTGTGTGTGTGTGTGTGTGCGCGCGCGTGTGTTTGCGCGCGTGCACACGCTCATGTAAGCATTGTGAGAGAAGATGTAGGTTCATGGAGCGTGCATGCTTGTGAACACTTACTGCTTGTGGATTTGTACACTTTTACAATTACCCTGGGACCTGCAGATCTGCTTGGGCTGGCCAGCATGACACACCGTCCACACTGTAAGAAATGGCTTATAGTGGTTGTATGATTTAGCTCTCACGCTGCTATGAAGAAATACACAAGACTGGGTAATTTATATAAAAAAAGAGATTTAATTGACTCACAATTCCACTCAGCTGGGGAGGCCTCAGGAAATTTACAATCATGGTGGAAGGCACCTCTTCACAGGGCAGCAGGAGAGAGAGTGAATACCAGCAGGGGAAATGCCAGACACGTTTAAAACCATCAGATCTCATCAGAACCACTCACTATCATGAGAACAACATAGGGAAAACTGCCCCCATGATTCAATTACCTCCAACAATGTGTGGGGATTACAGAGATTACAATTCAAGACGAGATTTGGGTGGGGACACAGCCAGACCATATCAGTAGACGTTCAGCATGTATTTGTTTTTTAAATAGAGAATAAAAGCTTTTTTTTTTTTAAAGTATTTATTGATCAGCCCTTTTGCAATAGACGCAATAGACACAGTTCCAATTATTCAGGATATTGCGTTGAGTACTTGCATTTAAACTCCCAGATATCATATTTGTAAACCTATATACATCAACAGTACATAGCCAGCATGCACACCCATCCATGCCAACATCTACCGTCTTTTTATTTTTTTGATTATGGCCATTCTTACAGGAGTAAGGTGGTATCACATTGTGCTTTTGATTTGCATTTCACTGATCATTAGTGATGTTGAGCATTTTTTCATATGTTTGCTGACAATTTGTATATCTTCTTTTTATTTATTTTATTGCATTTTAGGTTTTGGGGTACATGTGAAGAACATGCAAGATAAAAGCTATCTGATTATAACAATCATAACAATAAGAATAATTATAATAAACAGAAAGAACAAAGCATTTCCAGATGACCTAAAACAGTAGCGACATTCTCCATTGCAGCCATTAGCTAGCTGTAAGTGGTTGGGGAGGGCGCTTTCTCTAATCCTCATTTCTCACCTGTCAACAGAAGGCTACGATAAGCAGAGCCTGCAGGAATTTGAGGAAGTTTATCCTTACAGGTCTCCTTTTTCTTTTCTTCGTTCTTTTATTTTCTTTTTTAGATGAAATCTCGCTCTGTTGCCCAGGTTGGAGTGCAGTGGCGTGATCTTGGCTCATTGCAACCTCTGCCTCCCTGGTTCAAGTGATTCTCCTGTCTCAGCCTCTCAAGCAGCTGGGACTACAAGCATGTGCCACCTTACCCAACTAATTTTTTGTATTTTTAGTAGGACAGGTTTCACTGTATTGGCCAGGCTGGTCTTGATCTCCTGACCTCATGATCCGCCTGCCTCGGCCTCCCAAAGTGCTGGGATTACAGGCATGAGCCACTGCGCCCGGCCCAGGTCTCCCTTTTCTTGAAAAAGGCAAGGCTATTCCTTGAGAAGGAGGTGAGTTGGAGGCTCATTATAGAGGAATTTGAGGAAGAGTGGATACATTTTGGAGGATTTGCCAAGATAAATGAAGAAAATAGATGGTCAAGTTCAAATAACACAATTACTGAGATGCCCTGGGTGCCTGGGTGAGATTCTACCCTCTGAATTTTCAGGGTGGGGGAACATTATTCTGCCTTCTCCAATGTATTTGTAGGCCTAGAAAAGAGACAAGGAGCCTGGGAAACGGAAGATGCTGGTGAGAGATTGGCAGAGTAATTGACCTTGTAGCCTAGACCGAATGCAGTTGGAAGCCAGGTCAGAAGGGGAAAAGGCTGGAAGACAGAGGAGGGAGGGGCCTAGAAGCCCTAAACGATCTGATAAAGCAGAATTAGCATGCAGAACTGAGAAAGCTATTTGGACCAAAGCTATGGTCAGAGAGACCAGAGACAACGGCTTCATGGGTGGGGCTGATGACTGGAAAGTTCATGATGAGATTCAGGTGGAGGCAAATGTCAGGAAAGAAGGGGGGAGGTTAGGGACTGAGAACCTAGTACAGTGAATGGCTCTTTTTTTAGGGGAGGTGGGGCTCTTGCAACTCTTCAATAATCTTATAAAATGTCTAGACCCATTCCCTGCAGAAATGCCACAGTGACACTCTTTCACACACGATTCAAGGCATCCTGAATCTCCTGGACCCACTGAGTCTCTGATCTGCTGTCTATTGGATAGTTGGCTGGTGCCACCATGGTGAAGATATGGCTTGAGGAGGAGAGGAAGGCTGAGAAAGCTGGGGTCAAAGTCAGCGATGAGATTGCGAAGTGACAAGAATGCAGAGGGTGCTACAGCCAGGGGTCGGGTCCTCAGGATTCAGAGCGGAACTCTGACAATTTCATTTTCTTGCTGGAATTGCAAAGGACATGAGGCACTCTTGGGCCAGATTCATTTCCCTCTGCCAACTTGTGCTCTGTGGGACATGGATGAACAGAGGACAGACACAAAGATGCTCCCAGGATCCCTTTCCTACAGCTGCTGCCTTCTGCTCTGCGAGCAAGCATCATTGTCTCAGTTTTTTAAGCATGACTTATTTCCATTTTTTATTTCTGTTACATCTATTCCAAGATCTGCCGCCAGCTGTCTGTCTGCCACCTCAAAGCACTTTGGGTGTGTCCTTATGCAACACTGAGCTGGGGCGCTTCTGACCTTCTCCTCTTCCCCAGGGTCTCTGAGCATCTCGTCTGTAGGAGCCCCTTTTTATTCACCTCTACCTGGGGTCCTGAGTATCTGTTTCTTAGAGGAACCTTGTGCCTGCACTCACAGCTTCAGGTCCTTCTGCCCTTCCCCTGGGTCCCTGTTCACTCACCGCTCGCCAGAGCATATTCAGACATACCTTAGAAGCTAGAGAACCTGATGGTGGCTCATTATTTCTCTCTTTGGTTTCAGCAGTGCCAAGTGGCTGCTCAGTGAGGCCTGACCAGCAGCCTCAGAAAAGGAAGAAGCTTAGCCTTTCACCCATGCCCCACAGGAGAAAAACACAGGGCCCTAATTTACCCACTACCTGGCCATGGAAAGCAGGCCAACAAGCCTCTACCACTAAACGGACAGCACCAGTGTCTGCCACTCATCAGCTGAAATTTCCCTGCTGTCCTGATGATAGACGCTCAGTCTGAGAGCTAGGAGGAGCCCAGGAAACAGAAAAGAAAGGAAACCCAGGGAGTCTATGGGCACCACAGAGCCACGGTCGGGGAGCGCGTGTAGAAGAGTCTGAAGAACTTATCAGCCCAAATGCAAAGATGAAGAGTTCCTTGGGTTTCTTGGTCTTGTCCTAAAACAATGTTGAGGATTCAACTTATGGCTGCTACTTTGACCACTCAGGATATGTTGTTCTGTATTATTGATTGGTTTCCTTATGGGAATGCACCTGTTCACTGTTGCTTCTCCAGTGTTCAAACCCGAGCCTGGAGTGTAGCGGGCTCTCAGTTAGTGTTTGCTGAGTGAATAATGAATGGAGCAAATGATGAATGCCATACTGTATAATTCATATTCTGATAATACATTCAGGAAAAAGTCAATGTTATGGACCACTTTATTTAAAATCTGTAAATGGCCAGAGTTTGGTTGTAAAAGAATAATCAACATTGTTCTCAATTGTAACTCATTTATTTAGCATCTATTGTATGCCAGGTTCAAGGCACTGAATTGAACAATGAGTAGAACAAAGTTTGGAGTATAGCAATGCTGTGATATGCAGAAACAGTGGAACACTCACAAGGTTTGTCTCAGGAACTTCCTCGGACCTGTGGGAAAAGAGCACAGATGTGATGGGCCTGGCTAGAAGGCAAGGTAAATTTTACAGCGGAATTATTTTCAGAGTCGAGTTTACTGGAAAAGATTCGTTCTAAAGCCCTGTTCTGTTCCCGTAGCCCAGGAGGGGACATGGAAAAATATTCACAACAGTCTAGCCTGTTCTTCTATGCTCAGTAGACCTGAACCTCTGTTTACTCCTGCAGTCACACCCTATAGACAAATGCACATATATTCTCACACCTGCACAGAGGCATGCACTTTCACAAAAGCATTCACTTAGATCTTCACTCATCCACACACTTGCACAGACCTCAAAGGTGTATATATACAAGTACTTACGCATGCCCAGATGTATTTAGATACTTTGAAACATGCTTATCTAGATATATTTATGGTCCGGGTGTGGTAACTCACACCTGTAATCTCAGTATTTTGGGAGGCCAAGGTGGGTGGATCACAAGGTCAGGAGTTTGAGACCAGCCCGGCCAATATGATGAAATCCTCGTCTCTACTAAAAAATACAAAATTAGCTGGGTGTGATGGTGCACGCTTATAGTCCCAGCTGCTCGGGAGGCTGAGGCAGGGGAATCGCTGGATGCTGGAGGGCAGAGGTTGCAATGAGCCAAAATTGCTCCACTGCACTCCAGCCTGGATGACAGAGCAAGATGGATCTAAATAAAAATAAAAATAAAAAAAAGATATATTTGTTAAGACTCACTTGGACATGCAGAGATGTATAGGCACCTAAATACTCATCTCTAGGTGAAAGTTGCATGCTCTTCACCCACTTATATACATATATATATATATATATATATATATATCTCCACATATGGGCATACAAGCATACATTCTCATGCCCACTTGAGCACATAAACACATACTTCATATATGGACACATACACTTATTCATACTTACTTTCTTATTCACACACAGACACACTTCACACCTACATAGAGGCTCACATACTCTCAGAGACAGACTTGTGTGACTACTTACATTTGTACACTTTAGACATCTTCAGCTTAGGCCAGAGGAGAGTAGTCAAGGGCATTTGCTCCCTCTCATTTCTAAATTCTGGAGAGAGGATGAGACCCAAAGGGTGTCTTTAACAGATAGAGGGAATGGATGTGGTAATCACCCTCCCTGAATTCTCTAGGGAAGTGTAAAGTATTCTTCCACAGCACATATCAAAGCAAATGCTGCAACCTGGGCCCGACTGGAATTCACAAATTCTAGAACTCAGGTTAGATGAAAATTACGCCATTGTTTACCAAATTGACTTGAAGTCTTGGGCCTTTTTCTTCCCAGAGTAATGTTTACTTTTATTTTTTTTCCCCCACTCTACCTTGAATTCAGAAGTCAACACTAAGTGGAGATAAAAGACAGCTCTATTAAAAAAAAAAAAAAAAAAAAAAACCACTGGGGCCATCCCACCTTGCAGGGAGGGATAACTCAGTATGAAGGTAGAGCCAATCAGGGTGATGAGACCAGGGGAATCACTTCCACTTTTTCCATTTTGGAAGCAAGAGGCGGTGGAAAAATCAATGTGGTATTCTTCCTCGAAAATCCCTTTTGTTGCTCCTTGCTGGGGGTCATCAGGAACTGCTGAGACAGAGGCTGAAATTGGCAGACCTGAGTGAAGGAGTCTGCAGCACACACAGAAGCAGAAGGGGAATGAATTCAAGATCAAGGCCCAGGCAGACACCAGCTTATAAGGCATTGGGGCAAGAGGTTTCAGGAAAATTGACCCAGCACAGGGCCAAGGCACAGTACAGAGACGGGTGACACCAGAGGGAAGGGAAGAGGGCTTGGAATCATAGAAGAGGGCCCGAGATTCACAGTCTGGTAGATCTGGAATGAAATCCTTGCCCAAGTCATTCTTGCTGTGAAAACCCAGGCAATTTTTTTTAACATCACTCATAAAATGAATGCAATCACGTACGCTATGAGAAGTCAATGAAATCTGTATGGGAAAACACCAGATTCATTCATTCATTCAACAGATTTATAATCAATGATAATGACTCCTATTTCTTTCTTTCTTTTCTTTTCTTTCTTTTTTTTTTAAGACAGAGTCTCACTCTGTTGCCCAGGCTGTAGTACTGCAGTTGCATGAGCTCAGCTCACTGCAACCTCCACCTCCCTGGTTCAAACGATTCTCCTGCCTCAACCTCCCAAGTAGCTGGGATTACAGGTGCATGCTACCACGCTCTGCTAATTTTTTTGTATTTTTAGTAGAGATGGGGTTTCACCGTGTTAGCCAGGATGCTCTCGATTTCCTGACCTCATTATCCACCTGCCTTGGCCTCCCAAAGTGCTGGGATTACAGGTCTGAGCCACCACACCCGGCCTAATAACTCATATTTCTTGAGTGCTTACAATGCACCAGGTGCTGTTCAAAACACTTCATATGCATTCACTCCTTCAATCCTTAAACAATTCTATGAAATAAGAATCATTACTACGATTACCATTTTTAAAGTAAGGGCACGGAGAGGTTTGGCAACAGGAGAAAGGTCACATAGCTTTGTTAGGATTTGAGCTGAGGACAACTGGCTACAAAGGCCATGTTTTCAGCCACTAGACTTACTAAGGCATGGGAGATGCCATGGTGAATCAGATCGTCAAAACCCCTACTCTTATGGTACTTACATTATAGTAGAGAAGAGAGATGGGAAATACATAAAGACCATAATTGCAGATAGTAGAGATGGCCATGATGAAAATAAACCAGGCTGATGTGATTTGTGACGGGAAGGGCTGTTCTGACAGGGCGACCTCAGGGCCAGCTTCTCTGAGTAAATAAAATTTGAGTTGAGCTGAGATTCAATGACTCCAAGATAAGAATATGACAACCAGATGCGAATATCGGAAAAAAAGTGTCCCAGACCAATGGAACAGCAGGCACCAAGGCCCTGGGGTGAAATGAGCTGGAAGACATCAAGAGACAGAGAGAGGCTGGACCCTATTGAGCAGGACAGCTGCTGCTATAAGTTACGGAACAGGTGAGAAAACAGTGATCAGATCAAGTACATGAAGATACGAAATTGAGTCTTTCTGAGTGAAAAGAAAATACCCCTTGAATAGTTTTTAAAGGAGAATAGAATGATCTAATTTTACTTTTAAAAGATCATTCTGTCAGATGTGTTAAAAATAGATAGAACTCCTGCCTGGCAGAGATTAAGCACTCAACAAATAGAAGCGCTCCCTCCCTACACTGGGAGATGCCTGGGGGAAAGACAAGAAAGCTAACATCCAGGAGAAATGTCCTTTCTCTTCCAAAAATCATGGATGCTACAGGCTGCTGTAGGGAAAACAGGCTTTGAGACTGTTTTGTCTGACCCTCTGCTACCAGACAGGACGCCTCTCAGAGACGGGAGGCATATTCTATTTGCCAATCCCCATCCGTTTCTCAGAAGCCCCTTTCCTTGTCCATCCGGGATTTATGTGGTACTTGTCTTATAATGTCACCCAAACCAGCAAGTTTTTTCAGAGCAATATTTGCTAAATGTTCAAGGGTACTGAACAAGTTGGTAAGAGGCAAAGATGGTAACCTTATGTTCCCTGGTCATTAAGGCGTCTCTAAACAAAAGATATTTTTCCTCAGGTTGGCTGCTGAGATATTATTTCCTAGTTCTGATATCTGATTATTGTTTTCTTTCCACTCTGGACTGTGAAGACTGACTCACTCTTTCAGTTGCCAAAGACAGCGATGACAAAAACACATTTCTTGGTAACGTGACTCACACCTGTAATCCCTGTACTTTGAGGAGCTGAGGCAGGTGGATCACGATGTCAGGAGTTCAAGACCAAGACGGTGAAACCCCGTCTCTACTGAAAATACAAAATTAGCTGGGTGTGGTGGCAGGCGCGTATAACTACTTGGCTGGCTGAGAGCCGAGATCGCACCACTGCACTCCAGCCAGGGTGACAGAGTGAGACTCCATCGAGAGAGAGAGAGAGAGAGAGAGAGAGAGAGAGAGAGAGAGAGAGAGAGAAAGGAGGA